>NC_039362.1:179612515-179614158 GCF_003573695.1 Papaver somniferum | reverse complement strand
AAAAATAAAAGAAAAATAAAAAAAACAAAAAAATAATTACAGTCCCAAATATAAAAAAAAAAAGAAAAAGAAAATAAATAAAAATTATTACAATCCCAAATAAATAATTAAATTAATTATTACAAGCCCGAATTTGAATTTAAATGAGGCCCAAGTGGGTTAACTCATGGGTTAGGCTTACTTGTTTTTTGGAGGGAAGCCCAAAAATAGGCTTTTAGTCCCCTTTTAGTTGCAAAGCCCAGTTGGGCTTTATGACCGTCCTAAGCAGCTCACGCTCAAGCCCAGCAGCAATTGAAGTGACTCAGCAACACAAGCCCAGCAGAATCTGCAGCGAAGCCCAGCAGAGAATGAGGTTACTAAGCCCAGCTCAGTTGGTTCAAGCCCAGCAACAAAGGTTGGATCAGAGCCCAGCAGCAGAGGGTGCACAAGCCCAGTTGACAGCTTCAGTTGGCAGCCCAGTTGGCTTGGCAGCAGGCTTGGCAGCAACAACAACAACAGCAGCAGCAGCTTGGCAGAGAAAGCACCAACAGCAGCAGCAACAGAGAAAGCACCAGCAGCAGCAACAGCAACAACAGGCTTTGGCTTTGGCTTGGCAGCAGCACCAGCAGCAGCAACAGCAGCAGCAGCAGCTCAGGCAACAGCAGATGGCAGCACCACTCCCCGGCAGCGGCGCCAAAAACTTGGTGTAACAAGCAAAGACACACAGAAGCTTGCAAGTATACAAGGCCAAGTTATGATATAGAAGGTAAGCAGGGGAAAGTCCACAGGGAGTGGGAGCAAACTAGAGAAAAACCTAAGCTAACAATCAAGACAGGGCACTATGGCAGTGAGCAAAGCAAGGTAATGTGGCAGATTCAAAGAACTAAAACAGTTACACAACAAAGCAGCACAGCAGAATAACAATAGCATGGAACCAAGGCTATAAGCCAAGGGCAAGGTGAGGATTGTGCACTGATTTCAGTGCACAACAGCTACAAATTGCAGGAATTTAAACAAGAAAAACAGGCAAGGAGAATAACTGATCAGGAAGCAAAATAGAACTGAATAGAGGTGACTGCAAAGGGATTGGTGGTTAAGCCAAGGCTTAGGATCCACCTTGTGTCCTAATCAAATAGCATGTTTCTAGGTTGAGTTTGATCCTATGCATACATCTAGAAATAGAAGAATACTAAATTGCTCAATAGTTTGCCCCTAGCATTGGCTGTCTTTTGACAGCACAGCCAATCACAGGCACTATGAGCATTGGTATCTCCCATTTGCTCAATCAAAACATACATCAGGAGAACTATCCTAGCAACCTGTCAATTGACAGTACACAAGGCTTCAACAGAGCCTTAGCTTAGTGCTACTTAGCTCATGCTCAACATGTTACAAACACAAGCATTCATCATACAGAAATAATTCAAACATAACATAACAATCAACTGTTAATTGCATAAGAAGACTGAAATTGAAATTCATTAACTAAAAATTGTCTCAATTCTCTACTGGCTAATCCAGAGAGATACACAGTGTCCTTCACACACACCACATAATACCAATTTATACCCCCCAAATATCAGTTTAGGGTTCACAGCCCCTTTTCCCCAAAAACAGAAAATTAGGTAAATTTGGTTTACCTAATTTTGATGAGATACTCACTC
>NC_039362.1:179612360-179612505 GCF_003573695.1 Papaver somniferum | reverse complement strand
TAACATCAACTTATATCTTCAATTTCTCACCTAGGGTTTCAGTGATGAGAGATGAGAAATTGAGGAGATTAGTTGATGAAAAAGAGGTAAAACGTGATAGTGATGATGGGTTTTTGGTTATAGGTAGAGTAGAGTGATTTGGTGG
>NC_039362.1:179565766-179612238 GCF_003573695.1 Papaver somniferum | reverse complement strand
GGGGGGAAAGATGGTGTCGATGGGGTTTGAGGAAGGGTGTGTTTGGCAATGGGTATATGTATTAGGTACTAGGGTGTTGAGCAGGTGTAGAGGATTTTGATGTTTCGCGAAGCTGGACCGATGGATGGGAAGATGGTAGGTGGATCTGACGGCGATGCGGAGGCAGGCGATGAGCGACCGTCGGATGAAGAGATACAACGAAACGAACGGTACTTGATGGAGTTAGGTACTGTAGTGTAAGGCGGAGATATCAAACTTCGATGCACATCAAGGGAGCGACCGTCGGATGCTTCTGAGAACTGATCTGACGGCTGAAGACGCAAGCGGGTATGGATTTGGGTTTTAGGCTTTTGGGTATAGAATATGGGTTTGGGAAATGAGTTTGGGCTTGGAAAAACTTGAGCCCACTTCTTCTTTAAGAACAACTTTCTTCTTCTTGAGCCCATTTCCAGCTTTTTGGACGTGCACTCCATTCTTTGCGGCTTCCTTGCGTAATTTCTCCCGGCTTTTCACTACTTTTCTGCTCTTTTTGCTCCGCAAGTCATCCAGACTTTATTTATTACCTAAAAATGCAAAATTAATTAATAAAAATATTTATTCTTGAAAACAATGAAAATACAGAATATGGGATAAAATGTAGAATTAATGCATAAAAGATGAGTTAAATGCCAACAAAAAGGGATAAATATATACAATATTTGGCACTCATCAGATGATGATATTGAAAATAGCTTTGATGACGATAGTCGATTCTTTATGTCTAACGACTATTATAACATTATAGAAGAATGTTTCAATGATTGAAATGTAGAGTTGAGATTATGTAACCAACTATGGATATAAGCATATATAGTGTGTATGCAAATTATTGTATAAATACATGTGTCGGAAACCAAGTGTGTGTATACGGTATTGGTGAAGGAGACAGGTTGGGTACGCGTACCCGTACGCGTACTAGTGGAACTTTTCCTCCCGGAAAATTATGCTGAGTTTGGAGTTTACGAACTCATAAACCAGTCACCTTAGGTATGCCTACCCGTACGCGTACTGGCGGAACTTTTCTACCCGAAAAATTCTGCTGAGTTTGGAAACCAAAAACCAACTCAAATCCGGTAGCTAAGGTACGCATACCCGTACGCGTACCCAAGCTGGTTATATTTCTGAAATCGATAGTTTCATGAACTTAAACAATAAATCAATAAGGAATGCAATCTTTGCAAACCATGGCTATATTGTTCATGAATTGATTCAAATGAATCAAACCGATTTTGTTTTAATTGTGTCTATGTATAAAGATCTAAGCAATTGAACAAATCTTGAACTAGTTCTTATGAGTCATTTGAACTAGTTATGAGAAATATGAATACGGTTAATATGAAAGTGCTCATATGGCTAACCATTGGTTAACTATTTGTGAACCAACTAAGTGTACACGTTTAGGTACATTACTCAAACCTAAATGAATACATTTCATTTATGTGTGACAAGCTAAGTTTCGATCTAACAGTTGAAAGATATTAGCTTGGATAAATCAGGTTTTTCATCTAACAGTGAATATTGAATGCTTTGTTACCAAGGTAACTTGGATTGCAAACCCTGATTTGAAAACTATATAAGGGAGACGTCTAGCAACTGGAAAAACTAATCCCCACACCTCCTGTGTGATACTAGTTGGTTTTGCTAGAGTCGATTCTCCTTTAACCGTAGGTTTGTTCTCGAGACCCTGTCGGTTAACGACTTGAAGACTTCATTGGGATTGTAAAGACAGACGAAACTACTTCTCTTGTAGTTGAGCGATCTGATCTTGCCATTTTCTATCGTACGAGATCAATTGTAAGATTGGCTTGAGATTATATCTCTGATAGGGCAAGATAAAAAGAAATCACAAACATCTTCGTCTCATCGTTTGTGATTCCGCAATATCTAGTTTCGCTACCATACGATTTATATTATTGTGAGGTGATTGATAATTCGAGGCTGTTCTTCGGGAATATAAGTTTGGGTTATCGATTGGTTCCTGTTCACCTTGATTTTATCAAAAGACGGAACAAAACTTGTAGGTTTATCTGTGGGAGACAGATTTATCTATTATCGTAGACTTTTCTGTGTGATACAAATTTGTTTATTAAAGTCTTCGACTTTGGGTTGTAGCAACTCTTGGTTGTGGGTGAGATCAGCTAAGGGAATCAAGTGCGTAGTATCCTGTTAGGATCAAAGACGTAAGGAGCGCAACTGTACCGTGAATCAGTGTGATATTGATTAGGGTTCAACTACAGTCCAGACCGAAGTTAGTTTGTAGTAGGCTAGTGTCTGTAGCGGATTAATACAGTGTGGTGTTCAATCTGGACTAAGTCCCAGGGTTTTTCTGCATTTGCGGTTTCCTCGTTAACAAAATTTTTGGTGTCTGTGTTATTTCTATTCCGCGTTATATTTTGTTATATAATTGAAATATCACAGGTTGGGCGTTTGTATCGATCAATTGTGAAATCCAACCTTTGGTTGTTGATTGGAAATTGATTGATCCTTGGATATTGGTCTTTGGTACCATCCAAGTTTATTATCCTTGTATTTGATAAAGACTCGCAAATTCTTATTTGCTCGAGTAAAGATCAAATCAAGTGAGAGTGATATTAACTCCTCGATATACTTTTCTCTTGATTGAGTCTGACTGTCTAGTTGATTCTCTAGAAAGTATATTGGAGTTAGTCCATACAGATTTCAAATCGAAATATTGGGTGTGGTTGTTAGATCTCCGCTTTTTCATGTAAGTTTGTGGAGAAGCTAATTATACACCTGAACAACACGTCGCCGAGTGTTACTTCTAAACCAAAAGTGGTGAAGAGATATAAGAGGTAGCACAATTGAAACACACGTGTCTTATTTTGACGAAGATGATTAACGCTGCTTTGGCAGGTAAAGATCTTATGCTAGTATTGCTTTGAATTTTCAATATTAGTATCTTATTTGTGAGAGGCTTCCATAAAAATCTTGGCTGAAAAAAAAAGTCATACCCGCAAACTACATGGGAATTGGTGAGCCCTCTTGGAAACCTAATCCTTAGTGTTCATCTTTTGCCTAGATCTTCTATCGAAATCAGTTCAGTTACTCTTTATTTCGTGAGCTTATCTACTGCGAAAGTATCACCCACAAGTAATGCTATTTGGTCTTTTAGGGCTCTCTCCAAGTATATTCAATGTATTCCTATTACTGTCCTTAATGATGACCATATGTTATATTGTTGGTACTAGTGAAGCCAACACAATAAATAACTAAGACTGTAATTACCAACATTATCTATCCAATTCTTTTGACTAAAGAAAGCAGACAATTGATATATGTTTTCTTCTGTTCAGTATAATTGAATAAATTATAATTGAAATGAACTAGTTGGGATTTTCTGATCAAAGAATCCCAAAATTTACTATCTAATTTTAGTTCATGGTAGTTTTAGTTCTTGCAAAGTAGCATAAATGAGGCTTCAACTGAATAGTTTGCACACCCTTTAGTTTTTAAGAATTGTTGCGCCTAGATGTTCACTGGGCAAGACTCGCCTTTTAGAAACAAAGTGCAAAAAAATGCACTCACTTTGTCACTTCGCTACAATTTTTGCAGTCTTATCTTGCTTTTCATTAGTACATATTATAGCTTTCCATTATCTTCTATTTTCCACCAAAAGTCTGGTCTTTGTCCCCTTAATTTCTGCAAATTCTTATTGCAGACTAATCTAGAGAGATTGAGAGAGGATGGAGAATGCTCTTAGGTTTCTATATGGGGAATAATTGCAAGCTAAAAACTCAAGAGTCAGACCACGGTGTCTCAATATCTACTATTGCAGGTGTATTAGCTCTGGTTCTTGATCTTTAGGGACAGATGCCGCTTGGTGATGTATTTCTACCTTCCCAACCTTCATCAGAGACGGACGATGCATTTGCATATTCTACTCAAGCGGGTTCATCGTCAACTATGCCACAATTTCCTTAGACGTTCTGAACAGATTGTTACTTATCAAATTGTTGTTTATAGTGTATCTGATCGGACTTATGCATACTTGGGGGGTCAATGCTACACCGGAGCAGAACCGGACCCGTTTAAACGATTATCATGATTTACTACATGGATTTCGGAGATTCCACTTATATGAGTTGCAAAAACTAAGGGAAAACATGATGTTTGACATGAGTTCAGGATTTTTCGCTCATGATGGTGTAGGTACTAGTAGAGGCATGAGTCCCTTTCCATCAAGTCAGCGAATTCGTGGAAGTGAAAGAAGTTTGAGACTACGTTCTATGCAGGAAGCACCAGAAAGTTCTACTCCAAATGAAGTGTTAGATACTCAAGTAGCACGCGAAGGTGATGAAAACATTGGCTTTGATACAACTCCTGCACGTCTGTTAAGGAATTTTCCAACTGACACAATGACTCCTGGTGGTGGTGTGAACATGTAAGCGATTAGGCTATCGACTCTTTATACCTCCACCCCCCTACCCCCCACCCCACCCAAATTTCCTCCCTCTCATCAACATTTCAACAACACGCATTTCAAGATTTGTATCATGTTCCTTTACGCCTGAGTGAACCCATTGCTTATCAAGGTTATGGTGATTATGAAGAGATTCCACCACCAAGTGATAAAACCGGCTCTGTAACTGATATATTGAACAACACTCTTGATTCAGAAAACGCGTGCAATTGGATCTTTTGTGAGGAGGAAATGGCCAAGGAAATGAGTAGTTTATGGACATGATTTCGTTTAAACATTTCCAATGTAATCATTTTAATTATTTTAATTAATAGAAAACTATCTTTTAGTCTAATATTCAACTAGTAACTAGTTTTACATTTCATTAAAAATTAACCTTAATTGCATAACACAATGCTTAAAAATTGAATCCCTACAAGTGAACCTTGTAGAGTTCATAACATTCATCGTGACTAAACCATCTTATGTTATCTTCAGTAAATTTGGTATGATATCTAACTTTAGTTCTTCATCTAACAGCCCAGGATTATCCCCTTTTATCATCCACATAATTTGCTGATACTTTCTCACATCGTTATTGATGAACAATAACGATTTAGAAGATACTTATTTGTTTTTATTGAATTTACGTGACTTAACGTCTTAAACCTTTGAAACATAGTGTCTCATAAGTTAAAACTCTCTTAATTGAAATTTCTATCGCTTGTAAATGAAATCCAACATCGAATTAGAAAAACATCTTCTTCTCGAGTGAAGCTAGCCACTTCAGTTGTACGAGCACTAGACGTGTTGAAATGAATTTGAAGTTGAGATGATATGACTTGACATGGGTATTTATAGAGGGTGGGTGGGGGATTTCTAGTCGTTGTATGAAGAATTGATGAGCGACGCTCAAGTCAACGAGCGACATAATGACCATCGCTGAAGTTGGACTAACCATCTAGCGATGGGCACTCTATCGCTCGCTGGAAAGTCTATCGCGTATGTCTATATATTTGACATATATGTTTGGCACTTTGAAATGCCCATAAAGGGTGATTAAATGACAAAATCAGTTAGTTGACATGTCTGTAACTAAGAATAGGTCTTGGGACCAAATCAAAAGAGATTTAAAGTGACGTTATTGTCTCCTTTTGTTGTTTGGATAACCATAGTGTCTAGGAGGCCCCCTCTTATTTGTGGGTACTGTCCCCTGGGCATGGAGAGTGGACCTTTGTAGGTATCCGTGGCATAAGAGTTCCCCATCCGGTGGTAGTAAATGGTAAATATCCAATGAGAGTAAAAGTTGGGGGCTATAAAGTAATTTAAAACCCTAGCCATAAGCTTTTTCTCGTATCAAACACACAACAATACCTTCTGAGGTCTCCGCCGTCACAGTGAAACGAAAATTTCTTTGAGAGACGATCTGTAGATTAAGGAGGAGGAGGAAGAAGAAGAAGAAGTTAAATCTAAGAAGAAGAAGAAAATTGTTCGATTTGGATAATCAATCGGTTTGAGCGGAAATGGAGTTTCCATGTGCAGTATATCTGATGCTTATAATTTTCCCATTTCCAATCAGATTTTAAAATTGGAGTTCATACAAAGAAAGAAGAGACTCGAAGGGAAGACAAAATCCACAAGAATTTAACCCCGCAAAACAACTACATCACTGTCTACAGTGCTGGTGACATGTTTGTAGCCCCTGCAGCTGAATCAAATAGACAAAAACGGTGAAACCAAAGAGGAATTGTGAACTGAAATTCCCAATTTCACTACTAGGTGATTCTTCTTCCTATATATTTATTAAGGGCTGTAGTCATTTGATTTTCCATGGGACAATAAATTCATCCTTAATTTAGTTTATTACCTGCTTAAGCTTTACGTTTCTGTTGTCTTGATTTTGCTACAACCAAAAACATGCGTAAATAATTAGTTTCTCGCTTAATTTTAGTTATACCGGTTTGTAGAAGTTTTGAATATGTTTAACATAATTATTGTGTGCAAGATTGTATTACATTTCATAGTCCACTACAACCCTTGAATATAGTTTTATGTGTAAATGAAATGATTGGATAATTTGGTAATTGAATTGGTGTTATAGCTTAGTTGGTCTTTAATTGGTAATATTGATCCGAGATTTTGCAGTTGTAAGGTTAGCCTTGTAAGAGTTTTTATCCGTTTTAAACTTGTACTTAGTATTGTTAATTAGAGATTTTAGTTTTGATTTGAGTGTTATGCTGCAAATGAACTATATGTTGTTCATTGACAGTCCATGAACTTTAAGATGTTACTCTGCTCTTAGAGGTTTTGAATATGTGGAACATAATTGCCGCTGCCTCTTATGTCTTTGTACTGTGTATGTAGGTTTGTGGAGAAGCTAATTATACACCTGACGAGCAAGTCAGTGAGTGCTAATTCCAAAGCAGAAGTGGTGAAGAGATATAGGAGGTAGCACACTTGAATCAAACATGTCCTAATTTTGATAAAGATGCTTCATGCTGCTTTGGCAGGTGAAGATCTTATGCAAGCCAGTGAGTGCTAATTCTAAAACAGAAGCGTTGAAGAGATAAAGGAGGTAGCACAGTGGAAACAAACATGTCCTAATTTGACAAAGGTTCTTGATGCTGCTTTGGCAGGTGAAGATCTTATGCAAGTATTGCTTTGAATCTTTGATGTTAGTATCTTATCCTTGAGAGCTTTTCATAAAAATTTTGGCTGAAAAAACAAAGTAATACCCGCACAGACTACAAGGGAATTGCTGACTTCTCTTGGAAACTTAATACAAAAATCGTGTAGTGTTTTCCTAATTCAAACCATTATTGTTCATCTTTTGCCTAGTCCTTTTACCAAATCAGTTCAATCAGTCTTTGTTGTTTTGGTGAGCTTATCTACTGAGAAAGTATCACTCACATTTTTTGTGTTCATTCGCAACAATCATATGGCTCAGGTAAAATGTAGGATTAATTATGTGACTTTATTCGTTAAGTGTAAGATTTTCTGTTATACTTTTAAGAGTTCTTTGTATGAACGTTCTTGTTATTGGTTACTTACATGAGATCAGCTTTAGCTTGTATGTTTCAGTTAGCAGTTCAACTATGCTAGTAATTAGAGATAATGCTCTACACCATAAATACCTCTATATCTTAACTTTTGTAGGACATTCATAAAGCACCTTATATTGCCCCTTCTCCTCAATATCAACTTATTTGCATTTAGCTCAAGGTGGTGGAGTTTGCCTTTTTGCTTGATTTTGTCCCTCTTCTAATAATATGCTTTTTACTGCAATTTTTTTACACAGGATAAGATCAACGAGCTTGTATAAGAGCACTCGCCGAGGAAGAAGTATATGTGATGAAGCTTTGAAGAAACCGTACTACAACAGCTTATGATTCCAAATGTGCATGTGGAAGCACTTCAAGAGATGATACAATCCAGTCAAGATGATGGGATCTTTGTTCAGTGCACAAATTCACATTATCAAGAAATTGGAGGAGGACAACGAACGTTTCACATGTGACAAAGGTACATCAACAAGATATTATGCGTCAACTCGGTATAGATCTAGCTAGACTACCAACCAATGTCACTACTTTATGCCTGAGTTGATGCATAAGATTTTGTTATCGATGTTTATGTTGCATGTGAAACATTCGCTGTCTTCTTTCATTTTCTTATTTGTGTCAATTTGTGAACTGAACGGATTTCATCTTCTTGACTGCTGGTTCTATTAGCTTTTTTTCTTACAGTGCCATTCTTTTGGTCTTCAAGAAAGGCCATAAGCGATTTAGATGCTTTATCTCTTACAGTGTATTGATTGAAACTGTTGCACGACCTCATTCATAGGGATTCTCTAAGTAACAGGCTTTTTAGACATCAAAAACCAAGAGTCATCTGTCAGTGTTATCCTGGTCCTGTCTAAGGTCTCATTTTATATCCCATTACCTCAGTTGTATATCATAAATAATTTTGTTTTGTAAATTATCTGATGTGAGCAAGCTCAGGATCCTGCAAAGGTGAATCCACTAATAGCTACCCAGATTGTGACAAAAATCCCAATGTGGGTATATGGACTAGCAGGAGGATTTTATTTTCCAGATTCATATAGGGGGAAGCTAAATTTTAAAGGGGTTACCAATCCCGAGGATGGTATCCCCAAATATCAAATTGTTACATTTGACTCTTTCATAGAGGTCGTCATTTCTTTTTCAAATACTGGTCCAAGGATTCTATTTGGGAATTGTTTCAAGCCAATAAATAGACCATCACGAAAATGAATCATTGTAGGATCGCCATGGTTATGTCTCCAGAGTCCCCGCAGCTACTATTGGTGTCCACTTTGATATCACTTCTCACAGAGCCGGGCCTGAGGGCGTGCAGGCTGTGCGAACGCACAGGGCCCGGCTCTACCAAGGGCCTTTTTTTCACAGCCCAGTAGCCAGTATTCTCATTGGGTATTCAAAAAAAAAAAAACTCTTAATGAGAAGCTCGAACACATGACATCTAGGTGTTGCAAAAACGTTTCATCCACCAAGCTATCATTTTCTTGATGAATTTCATCCACCAAGTTATCATTTTCTTGACGAATTCTATCCACCAAGCTATCATTTTCTTTAGATCAAACACATAGTTACACCTTCAACAAAAAGAAAAAAGGTGTTGCTTAACCGATTCATCCAATCATTTTCTTGGTGCTTTAGATCAGACATAATTATTTAGATCTTAGTGTAACCCATGCCTATATTGCTCTAGCGTATTCTTAATCTGATCGGCGGACATCAACAAAAAATAAATAATACTCCCTCCGATTTTCAAATAGAAATGTTACCGACTTACCATCCCTATTTAGTATAAGTTTTCCTTTAGTACCCTAATATCTATAAGTTTGCAAATTAAATACAAATTATTAATATGGTTACAAAATGTTCAACATTATAAAAGGCCCTGCAAAAAAATTCGCACAGGGCCTTTCTAGCCGCAGGATCGGCTCTGACTTCTCAGGTACCTGAACGACATAGTGGGCATGCTGCATCATCAATGGAAGCTGATGGTACTACATATGATCCTATCTCAAACCCCCACATTATGTTCTTTAATCTGTTCTCTACTGCCAGCATTTTGAAAAATGTGTGTAAAATTCGTTAAGGTATGTCAAAACCACCACCGCAAACAAATTTTTATCTACTAGTCCCGAGATATATCCATTGGACCATTTTGGTCCATGTTGGAGGGTGAATCCCTTGGGAGTTGTGAGAATAAGGTGGTGCACAACAGCACAAGTGCAGACTGTGCAGTGCACCATTGTGCTTAGTTTGGGAGGATTGTGGCAGTCTACTTTTCACTTGTGGCACCCAAATGTACTATGGGCAGTAGTAAAGTAACAAAAATTACTAAAGGATCCATTTCTTTTTTTCTGCTTACTCGACTTCTCACCTGTCCCACTGTTCCTCCTCCTGTCTTATGACTCTTATCTAAGTTATCTTACTTGCTTTTTCCATTACTATAATACTTCCTCCGTTTTCCGAAAAAGAGTTAATATCATTTTCCGGATTTGGCTTATTTTTAGGTTTAAAAAAAAGTGAAAGTACATTTTTTTTCCATAAATGGAGGTAGTATAATATTATTACATTCACTTCCACTTTTTAAGTCTTCCTTTAGTCGTTTTCCACTTTTTCATTTCAGGCGTTTTTTCAATCTTCATCACTCTTTCTTCGCTTCTTGAAATATTTGTTGTGGATACTCTCCCATGAGAGAGCGGACCTTTCTACGCATCCATGGCAGAAGAGTTGCCCGTATCTCGTGGCAGTAGATGGTAAATAACGTAAAACTTTGGGGCGTAAAGTAACTTAAAACCCTAGCCCTAAACTTTCTCTCATATTTATTCATCAAACGCAAACACACAGCAATACCTTCTGAGATCTCCGCCGTTACAATGAAATGAAATGAAAAAAGCTTTCAGAGACGTTTTGTAGATTGAAGGAAACGAAAATCAAGAAGAAGTTATGGAAGAAGAAGGTGTTAAATCTAAGAAGAAGGTATTAAATCTAAGTTGTTCGAGTTGTTCAATTTGGGTAATAGATTCGGTATGAGCGGAATCGGAAATGGGCGGAATCGGAAATGGGCGGTAATTTTCATGCTTATATTCCTCCCATCTTGAATCAGATTTCAAAATTGGAGTTAATACAAGCATAGAAGAGTCGCAAAGGGAAAGAAAATCCTCAAAAATTTACCATAAATCAAATAGACAGAAATGGTGAAACCAGAGAGGAATCGGGAAATGCCAATTTTCAATTTCATTACTAGGTGATTTTTCTTCCTCTTTGTAATTGAGGGCTTTAGTTATTTGATTTTGTATGGGACAATAACATGTTCATTTTGCTTTTAGTTCATTACTTTCTCAAGCTCTATGTTTTTGTTGTCTATAATTTGCTACAACATGTGTGAATAGTTAGTTGCTTGCTTAATTTTACTTGTACTGCTAGTTATATCGGCTTGTAGAACTTTCGAATTTGTTTGACATAATCATGGCGTGTAAGTCTTTGTGTATCGATTGTACTATAATTTGTAGTCCACTACGACCCTTGAGTATATTTTTATGTGTAAATGGAATGATTGGATAATTTGGTAATTGAATTGGTGTGTGGAGAGCAGCAGTAGACTTATGGATGTTTCTAGGGCAGAGACAATACATCGACATGGAATTCATAGTGGAGTTCTCAAAGATTCTAAGGAACTGAGTTTAAAGTCTCACAAGTGTGGAGACGATTTCTTTCATTCAGTATTTATATAAGTTACAGAAGAAGGATTCAAAACCTAATCTAAGACCTGATACAATAACTGAGAATACATACGACGCGGACTACAGCAGACTTGGACTACTTGATACAACAAACTTGGACCATACACCTAAAGACTTGGATAGCAGGTGCATCTCGTGCCATCACAATTGTTGGAACTATACACGACTTATATACACGTCTAATACCCCCCTCAAGTTGGAGCATGGGGAGAGTCTGTACAAATGCCCAACTTACTTGCAAGACCTCGAAAATAATCCACTCCAAGTGGCTTGGTAAAAAGATCCGCCAACTGTGCCGCAGACAGAATATGCAGTGGTTTAATAAGACCAGAGAGAAGTTTTTCACGGACAAAATAACAATCGATTTCGATATGTTTTGTTCGTTCATAAAAAACTGGATTTTCAGAGATATGAATAGCAGCTTGATTATCGCAATAAACTGGAATGGGTTTCGGAATATTGATACGAAGATCAGTGAACAAATAGTGTAACTATTGCAGTTCAGATGTGAGCTTGGCGAGAGCCCGATATTCTGCCTCAGCAGAAGATTGTGATACAGTTGGTTGTTTCTTGGATTTCCAAGAAATGGGACTATTTCCCAACATTGTAAAATACCCTATGGTGGATCCACGAGTAGTAGGGATACCTGCCCAATCAAAATCAGTATATCCTGCAAGAGATAAAGTACTTGTGGCAGAAAAAGGAAAATGCCATGACTAACAGTACCTTTAAGATAACGAACTACACGATGTGCACCATCCAAGTGACCAGAACATGGGTGTTGCATAAATTGACTCAAGTAATTGACAGAAAAAGTAATGTCAGGACGATTTACTTGAAGATAAAGAAGTCGACCTATTAGGCGACGATAAATACTAGGATCAGGTAGAGGATCACCGGAAGATTGAAGAAGTTTTAGATGTTGTTCCATTGGAGAGGGAGCAACCTTGGCACCTAAGAGACCAGAATCATTAACAATGTCAAGAATATATTTGCGTTGACATAGAAAAATAACTTTGGGAGATCTAGATACTTCAATGCCCAAGAAATATTGGAGACGACCAAGATTCTTTAGAGAAAATTGAGATTCTAGGGTACGTTTGAGATCCTGTATAGCATAATCATTGTTACCTGTGATAATAATATCGTCAACATAAACTAGAACATAAATAGAGACAGCGCCAGAATGAAAAGTGAAAAGGGAATAATCTGCACGAGATTGAATAAAGCCTGCATTAAGTAAGGTTGTTAAAAATTTAGCAAACCATTGGCGAGAGGCTTGCTTAAGTCCATATATGGACTTATTGAGCTTATAAACACGATCGTCTCCCTTTTTCTGAAATCCAGGAGGAAGTTTCATATAAATATCCTCAACAAGATCACCTTGGAGAAAGGCGTTATTAACATCAAGTTGATGAAGAGGCCAATTATGAATGGCAGCTATAGATAATAAAACACGAACAATAACTAGTTTAGCAACAGGATCAAAGGTGTCATGATAATCAATACCTTCTTGTTGTGGGTAACCTTTAGCCACGAGACGTGCTTTGTAGCGTTCGATTGTGCCATCTGGACGATATTTAATTTTAAATACCCATTTGCAGCCAACGACAGTCTTGCCAGGTGGGAGAGTAGTGAAGGTATCGTTGTTCTGAAGTGCAGTATGCTCGTTGACGATGGCAGTTTTCCAATCTGGATTTTTAATAGCTTCCGTAAATGTGCGAGGTATATCATTGGTTATAACAGATGAGAGAAATTCACGATGTTGCAGAGTAAATTGATCAAATGAAATAAAGTTTGTAAGAGGATGTGGAGAACGAGATGTACACTGTGTGGCCGAACATATAAAATCCTTCAAGTGGTTTGGCCGGTGATGTTCTCGAGTTGATCTGCGCAAAGGAGCAGCAGGCGCAGGATCAGTATGAATCAGAGAAGGAGTAGTACTGGAATTTCCAGTAGACGAGGGAAAATATGATGCAGTACTGGAGTCAGGTGCAGCAATAACATCTGATAATACAGGTCGTGTGGACTGAGAAGGACTGACATGTGGAGAATGTGTCCGGTGGTCAACTGCTGGTAAGGAAGCAACAGGCGTGACTGCTGGAAACTGCAAAGAGCAAATAGGAGGATCATCAAAGTAAATGTCCTCTGAAGGTGCAGGTTTAAAAAAATCAGGAGTGGAAATGTGAGCATCTTTAAAAGGAAATACATGATCATGAAAGACGACATCACGAGAGATATATGTGGATTTTGTATCCAAATCCAATATGATAAAACCTCTATGATTATATGGGTAGCCAAGAAACACACCCGGCTTAGCACGAGGATCAAATTTGTTTCGAATGTTAGTATTTCGAGCATAGCATAGACAACCAAAAACTCGAAGATTACGATAATTAGGAGAAATACCTAACAGTACCTCATGAGGAGATCGTTTTGAAAGAACTGGAGTGGGCATCTTATTAATAAGATATGCTGCCGTAAGAATACATTCACCTCAGTAAGATATTGGCAAATTAGCTTGGAAACGAAGAGCGCGTGCAACGGATAGCAAATGTCGATGTTTGCGTTCGACTATGCCATTTTGCTGTGGAGTATGAACACAGCTGCGCTGATGATGGATTCCATTATCATTAACCCAAGACTGAAATTCAGTGGAAAAAAATTCAGACCCATTATCGGATTGGATACGCTGTAATACTGGTAAATAAGGTAGAGAATTACCTGTAGAGATTGTTTGTAGTTTCTGAGAATATTGAGTAATAACATGACGTGAAAAAAAAACTTGATAAAAACTTACAAGTTTCTCCCTTGGTGTGCATAAGATACACCCAGGTGCAGCGAGAAAAATCATCAACAATGGTGAGAAAATACTTTGCACCATTAAGAGATGGAGTGAAAAAGGGACCCCATATGTCACAGTGTATGAGTTCAAAACATCTTGTAGAAGAAATACTATTTTATTAAAAGATAAACGAGTCTGTTTATCCATCATACATACATCGCAAGAAATTGAAAAATTAGACTTAATATAGTCATGCGAATTACATATAAATTTAAAACGTTCTAAACTAGGATGGCCAAGACGACAGTGTCAAATGTCGAATGTCGTTTTATTGGAAAAAAAACTTTGTGCGATGTTGCCGGAGATGTAGAGACTCGGAGATGATATAGTCCTCATGAAGTTCACCCAGACCAATCACTGTGTTCGCGGACAGGTCCTGAAAGATCAAAATTGTGGGTTAGAAGCACAACAGAATTCAATGCTCGAGTCAACTGACTTACAGACAGTAGATTGAATTTGAAGTTCGGAATATGATGAACATTTGATAACTTTAGAGTTGGTGAGAACACTACTTCACTGGCAGGTCCGGAAAGTGTATAGAAATGATGCAATGGAAACGGGCCTACAGTAATACCGCAAGTGCACGGTCGTCAGTTGTAGCTCGTGCAAGTACGGGTCGATCCACAGAGATCGGGTGTGTTTCGGAATTGTTTTAGCTAAATGGGTTCCTAGATTTGCTTTGGGCTTAGAAGCCCTTTGGAAGTGTTGGGCTTAATGTACTATTGGGTTTGAATGCCCTTTGAATGGATTGGGCTTAGTGGGTTTGTTAAACATAAAATGAACTGAGCTTGGGCTCAGTTATATTTAAAGTGCAAATGGGCTTTGGGCCTTAGTGAAATGGACCTCAGTGAACTAGACCTTGGGCTTTTGGTTCAGTCAAGAATCTGGGCCTTTGGGTTTCACTGATTTGAATTGGGCTCAGTTGGTTTGGAACTTGGGTTGGGCCTCAGTTTGTGCTCTGGGCTCTTGGAAGTGAACTGTGAGTTGGGCTGCAGGAACTGTAAGACTGCACAGCAGCTGCACAAGTGAGCAGCAGCAGGCAGAAAAAGGAAGGCAGCAGCAGGAGCAAGAGCTGCAGCAGTTTGTAGGGCAGGAGAGGAAGCAAAGCAGCACAAGTGCTGCAGTATTGGCAGCAGGGGAAGCAGAAATGCAGCAGCAGCAGCTGCATAGGGCCAAGAAAAGAAGGCAGTACTGCAACAGCAGCACAAGGCAAGGAGTGGCAGCAAATAACAAGGCAAAAACAAGAAAACAAAGCTAATGAAACTAAACAGAATGGGAAGAGATAGTAGCAGTGGCTCTAGGCATATCAATGGAATGGGAGGAGAATTAGCTTGCTATGAGCACTAATTTCCTCCCATTGCACAATCACAACAATGCAATAGAGTTAAGCAATTACATGGAGTGGGAAGAAAATTAGCTTGCTATGAGCACTAATTTCTCCCCACTGCTCAATCAAAACAGTGCTTTAAAGCTCTAACCTAGCATACCATCATTTCTTAACAATGCATTAAACATAACAGTGACATTAACAAGTGCAAGCAGGATATGAAACCAAGCACTAACAGTGACTAACATTAACCTAAACAGGATACTATCACACATTTAACTACATGGTGAACTAACAGTGAGCATTAACAGTGATTAACAGTGAGTAAACTAACATACATTGCAGACTAACATAACAACAAATGCAATTAAGAGTGAATATGCAACTAACAGGAGCATCAAAAAACTAACAGTGCAATTTAACATTGGAATTAACCTAACCCAAATTGGGTGGAAACTTGGCTAGTCCAAGAACAACTTCTACATCTCATACATCAGTTCTATTTATACCCAAATTAGCAAATTAGGGTTTAAACACATTTTCCCCAAAAATATCAATACACAGTACAATTAGGGTTTAAATTATTACCCAAAATTTGGCTTCCAAACTCCAAAATTTGCTCGACCCATGCTTCTTGATGTCCCTCTGATGCTCCTCCTGCTCCTATTGTCCCCTAATTTCTAGCTATTTTACTCACCCCAAAACCTAGGGTTTCAGAGGTTGTGAGATGAAGAAAATAGCTAGGCTAGGGTGTTGGGGATGGTAGTGGCAGTGATGGAACTGGTGGTGGTGGCAGAACTGTGGAGGTGATGGTGGTGTAAGCGACAGCGGCATGGCAGAGAGGGGAGGTGCAGTTGCAGTTGCAGAGCTACTGTCGGGTGGAGGAGAAGAAAGAAAGAGGAGAAGAATGGGTCGGGTTCAGGGTATAGGTATAGGCTGCTACTGTGTGAGGCGGGATATCAAGTTTAGATGTTGGCGAATCTGAGATGTTGGATCATTGGATCTGAGTGGAATCGAACGGATAGATGGAAGGATGTGTGAAGCGACCGTCGGATTCTGAGGTGCAACGAAGTTAACGGCACCAGATGGAGTTAGGTACTGTAGTGTAAGGCGGAATCATCGGGAGTTGATGCACAGGCATAGGAGCGACCGTTGGATTCAACTACCATCTAATCTGAAGGCTTGGAATTTCAGCGCTGTGGTGCTCGGCAGAGACATCAGATTTTGATGCTCTATGAAGGAGCGACCGTCGGATGCTCCTGAGAACTGATCTGATGGCTGAGAACGGAGGCGCTTTTGTGTGTAGAAAATGAGGTTGTGCGCACCATTCTTCGCGGCTTCCTTGCGTAATTTCTCCCGGCTTTTCACTACTTTTCTGCTCTTTTCGCTCCATGACTCATCCGAACTTTATTTATTACCTAAAAATGCAAAATTAATTAATAAAAATATTTATTCTTGAAAACAATGAAAATACAGAATATGGGATAAAATGTAGAATTAATGCGCAAGAGATGAGTTAAATGCCAACAAAAAGGGATAAAATATATACAATATTTGGCACTCATCAAATACCCCCAAACCTGAATTTTACTTGTCCTCAAGTAAAACAAACTAAGGAAATCCTAACTATACCACTGTCGCTGGTCTCTCGAATGCATTTAGCGTATGCACTAAGCCTTTTAAACCACTAAGTGTCCCTAGTGGACGAGTTGAAGTCTCGTGAAGGTTTACCAGAGGTGTGCCTACAAAACCTAAGGACAAAATATAAGCTCATATTCCATCAAACGTGACATGTGCAAAACAGTTAAGCTCACAGCAAAATGGAGATGTCAATCTAGCTATCGAAGGCACAATCCTAGCACTGATAACAAATAAGGACATGTGATAAGAGTGTAAAGTGTATCTACACATGTGTAAAGAAAGATCTGAAGTCATGACTACTAATCACCAAGAGATAGTTTCTCAGGCTAAGAACTGAGGTCGAAATCTAGCTAGCTGTCCGGACTTTACGAGAATTGTGAATGAGTTGGAGGTATTTCACAATTTCTCGCGTTGTACATCAATGGCATACACCCTCCTTGCTTATTACAACGAAACAACAAAAGATGACTATTTACATGACTCTTATTTACATTGACTATTCTCTTTTTATTTTTGGAACAAGAGATGATGGAATTGATAAATACTTGATTTTTTTGTATTTTTCTGATATTTTTTTTTCTGAATATATACATCGATTTTTTTTTTTTTTTTTTTTTTACAAGGAAACACTTTTGATACATAACAAAAAGAAACAAAAGATTACATGACACTTTGCAAGAGGTAGCCCTTTTTGATGCACCCAGTTAAATTCGATGGTTGTCTTTCTTAATGTAACCTCCATCTTCTATCCCAACCAACCAAAGAACAAGCTAGTCAAGTTTCGTTCAGTATTCTAAAGTGATTGGCAATCGTAACTTCCTATCCAACACCTTGAAGATCGAGGCCATACATGTATTGGTAGATCGTGCGCGTGCAAATTTCTTATCACTATGTGAATTGTGCTAGAATCAGGGTGCCTAAATATCTAGACTAAGACTCCTAATAAAAATACATATTTGCACAAGAGTCAACATTTCAAGGTAAATGAGCTCCATTTTTATGATTTTTCATTTTTTAATTTTTTTTTTTTTTGAATTTGATTTTTCAATTTTTTTTGGAATTTTTCAATTTTTTTCAAAAAGAAGGAGTTCGTTTTCAATTATGACAAATTATCATGGTATCTACTCTATACCCCCAAACCTAAACTAAACATTGTCCTCAATGTTTCAAAATATGGAAAGAATTAAAATGCAACATATGGAAAGGGACATGCTGAGTAGAGTAAAAGGAGAGAGAATACCCGATTTTGGCGAAAGCAGAATTAAAACTCCGTTATTCAAGGCAAAAAATCCAACATATTTCAGCCGAGATCATATTGGATTAGCAAAATATATACAAAAGGAACAAAAGGGTTTTTAAAATTTTATCTACTGGATTATATACAAAAAAATTCACCATACACTAACAATCTAAAGAGTTGAGGATCAACCCAAAAGACAAAGTGTAGACATTTCAACAGCTTCACACAATAATAATATGATAGAAACGCAAGTGAAACTGTGAAACAAAATGAGCTACCCCCAAACCTGGATTTTACAGAAGATATAGTTTTGAAAACAAAATCGCGCAGTTTCGGGGGTTCATCATGCAAAAGGTCTAGCTCGAAATGAACTGTGCTAGGGACGGGCAAACATGCTATTTCCAACTGTGGTTCCTCAAATGTATTATATTTGGAAGCAAAATAGTCCAAGAGGACTTGGGAAGCACACAGTTCCAAACCTAGGTTGGGCATTCTCAGAGAAATTGGTTTTATAATATTGGTACAAACCAAATCTAGGTTGGGTGGAAGGCCATCAGATTGTGACTTAGGTAGAAGAATAGGCATATCATTATCAATCAAATCAAAATCTTCTAACTCATCTACACATGTCACATCATGCTCACAATCATCACTCACATTGGCAAGTTCACACTCAGAATCATCAACATCATCAACAAATTCATTCTCATGCATCGGCAAATCAGGAGAAATATCACAATGTGACCTAGGTAGAGAATCAGACACATCAAATATATTTTCATGCATATTAGTGTCTACATAAGATTCAACTATTCCTATGTCATGTTCATCTTCACAGAATAATTGTACGAATCCCATGTCAATATCAAAATCATATGAATTACAATGAGTATTAGAAAAAACAACATTCATGAAGGTCGAGGGCGAGAAGCCATATGTTACTGAACCAACAGGTTCCACAATATTTTCATGTTCTTCTAACATCTCATCATAATCATCATAATCATCATCATGGTAGCATGCATATTGGTCCTTATTAAAAGTGGTGCTGTCATTAGTCGATTCATGTTCCTCTAAATTAGGTTCATATTCAACATTATGTACATGAATGGGACTAGACACTTCATTAGGGACAACATACATTTCCTCATGAATTTCCTCCTTTTGTAGGTGAAGCAAAATCTGATCCA
Organism: Papaver somniferum; assembly: GCF_003573695.1. Lineage (NCBI taxonomy): Eukaryota > Viridiplantae > Streptophyta > Magnoliopsida > Ranunculales > Papaveraceae > Papaver > Papaver somniferum. Next base: position 179,592,740 of record NC_039362.1, on the reverse strand, counting down.
AATATGCCTGAATTCGTGATGTAGATCTATCGAAGTTTTGCTCACTAAGTCTGAAAGCTTCTGTGGTGGAGTCTAAATTCATGGGAGTACAAAATTCTTCATGTTCAAATTGTGGTGATTGGTACATGTGTGCATGGTCATTAGGGTTTATAAAAGATTGATCGCAACCCTCAAAGGATTGATTATGGTCCCAATGACTACCATTCTCACAATTTATGGGCATTTCATACCTTGGATTTTCTCTAGATTGCCTAAAATTATGCAAAATATGACAATTCTCAACAGGGTGGTCTAAACTACCACATGCAGGACATGCATAGATTTCAGGTTGCCTAAGAAAATTAGATGTGACAGATTCCTCATGTGATTGCATTTCTAAAGCTGTGATTCGAGCTTCTAATTGATCCACAAGAGATGATTGTGTGAGTGAGGCACTAGCAAAATGTTCATTTTCACGTTGTGGCGAATGATGCATGTGTGAATAGTCATTAGGGTTCATGTATTGAGGCTCGGGACTTTGAAAATGTCCATAATAATTCCTATAACTATTGACATCATGGTCCGTGGGAGGTTCATAACGTGAAGTTTGTCCATACGCAAGTTCTCTAAGGGATTTATTGTATTCCCCAACTGTAGAAAAAGATCTATACATGATTGGGCTCAAAAGCTAAGTAACTATGTTACAAAGCCCAAAATTTGGTTTTTAATGGGTTTGGATTTTTGGGAAAAATTTGGTTTTGGTGGGAGACATTTGAAAATTTGGTTTAAAATGGGAGTAAAAATAAAAATTTGGTTTAAGATGGGAGCAAGTAAAAATTTGGTTTTAAAATTGGGAGCAAAGTAGAAATATTTTTTTTTTTTTTTTTTTTTTAAAGAAAAATAAAATTAAAAAAAATAAAATTTGGTTTTTGAATGGGAGCAAGCCCACTGTGCAAGCCTCTAATGAAATGGAAGGAAGGCTGCGGCCCACAATCGGTTATCAGCTGGGTTTAAACCCAGAGTCCAAAATACAAGTCCAATGGAAAAATTTAAACAAGCCCACACAAAATAAATACAAGCCCACAAATTAAACAACAAGCCCACACATAAATTATTACAAACCCAAAATAGAAAAATAAAAAGCCCAAAAAATTGGGTTAATTATTACAAGCCCACAATTAAAAAATTTGGAAGCCCACAGGTTGGGTTCTCTCAATGGAATGGGTTTAGGCTTACCTTTTTAGCACAGCCCAGCTGCTCTGATATTGTTGCAAAAACCCAGTTGGGTTTTGGTTCTTTTCCTTAGTGGCGTCCCAGCAGAGGAAAAACAGGTTCAGAATCAGCAGGTCCAATAGCAAATGAAATGAAGCAGATGCAGATGCAAATGCTATGAAATGAAATGCAAAATAGCTAAGAAAAACACAGATAAAACACAGCACCAATCCCCGGCAGCGGCGCCAAAAACTTGGCAGGTCCGGAAAGGCGTATAAATTTGGTGCAATGGAAACGGGCCTACAGTAATACCGCAAGTGCACGGTCGTCAGTTGTAGCTCGTGCAAGTACGGGTCGATCCACAGAGATCGGGTGTGTTTCGGAAGTGTTTTAGCTAAATGGGTTCCTAGATTTGCTTTGGGCTTAGAAGCCCTTTGGAAGTGTTGGGCTTAATGTACTATTGGGTTTGAATGCCCTTTGAATGGATTGGGCTTAGTGGGTTTGTTAAACATAAAATGAACTGAGCTTGGGCTCAGTTATATTTAAAGTGCAAATGGGCTTTGGGCCTTAGTGAAATGGACCTCAGTGAACTAGACCTTGGGCTTTTGGTTCAGTCAAGAATCTGGGCCTTTGGGTTTCACTGATTTGAATTGGGCTCAGTTGGTTTGGAACTTGGGTTGGGCCTCAGTTTGTGCTCTGGGCTCTTGGAAGTGAACTGTGAGTTGGGCTGCAGGAACTGTAAGACTGCACAGCAGCTGCACAAGTGAGCAGCAGCAGGCAGAAAAAGGAAGGCAGCAGCAGGAGCAAGAGCTGCAGCAGTTTGTAGGGCAGGAGAGGAAGCAAAGCAGCACAAGTGCTGCAGTATTGGCAGCAGGGGAAGCAGAAATGCAGCAGCAGCAGCTGCATAGGGCCAAGAAAAGAAGGCAGTACTGCAACAGCAGCACAAGGCAAGGAGTGGCAGCAAATAACAAGGCAAAAACAATGCAAAACAAGAAAACAAAGCTAATGAAACTAAACAGAATGGGAAGAGATAGTAGCAGTGGCTCTAGGCATATCAATGGAATGGGAGGAGAATTAGCTTGCTATGAGCACTAATTTCCTCCCATTGCACAATCACAACAATGCAATAGAGTTAAGCAATTACATGGAGTGGGAAGAAAATTAGCTTGCTATGAGCACTAATTTCTCCCCACTGCTCAATCAAAACAGTGCTTTAAAGCTCTAACCTAGCATACCATCATTTCTTAACAATGCATTAAACATAACAGTGACATTAACAAGTGCAAGCAGGATATGAAACCAAGCACTAACAGTGACTAACATTAACCTAAACAGGATACTATCACACATTTAACTACATGGTGAACTAACAGTGAGCATTAACAGTGATTAACAGTGAGTAAACTAACATACATTGCAGACTAACATAACAACAAATGCAATTAAGAGTGAATATGCAACTAACAGTGCAATGAGACTAACAGTTGAAACTGCAAATTAACAAGAACATCAAAAACTAACAGTGCAATTGAAATTACCTAACCCAAATTGGGTGGAAGCTTGGCTAGTCCAAGAACAAGTTTTACATCTCATACATCAGTTCTATTTATACCCAAATTAACCAATTAGGGTTTACACCCATTTTCCCCAAATCATTCAATACACAGTACAATTAGGGTTTAAATTATTACCCAAATTTTAGCTTCCTCTGCTCGACCCATGCTTCTTGATGTTTCTCTGATGCTTTTCCTTCTCCTATTGTCCCCTAATTTCTAGTTATTTTACTCACCCCAAAACCTAGGGTTTCAGAGGTTGTGAGATGAAGAAAATAACTAGGCTAGGGTGTTGTCGGGTGTTGGAGATGGTGGTGTTGTTCGAGGTCTGGTGGTGGTGAAGGAAGCTCGAGGTCTGGTGGTGGCAGTGGAGTTGCAGGCGATGGTGGTTCTGGAAGTGGTCGGGTGGAGAAGATGAGATCGAAATTTTGGGAAGAAGGGAGTGTTTGGGTGGATAATAGGGTATGTGTTGCTATGGTGTGAGGCGGGATCATCGAGTTCGATATTTGCGAAGCTTAGATGTTGGATCATTAGATCTGAGTGGAATCGAACGGATAGATGGAAGGATGTGTGAAGCGACCGTCGGATTCTGAGGTGCAACGAAGTTAACGGCACCAGATGGAGTTAGGTACTGTAGTGTAAGGCGGAATCATCGGGATTTGATGCACAGGCATTGGAGCGACCGTTGGATTCAACTACCATCTAATCTGAAGGCTTGGAATTTCAGCGCTGTGGTGCTCGGCAGAGACATCCGATTTTGATGATCTATGAAGGAGCGACCGTCGGATGCTTCTGAGAACTGATCTGATGGCTGAGAACGGAGGCGCTTTTGTGTGTAGAAAATGAGGTTGTGCGCACCATTCTTCGCGGCTTCCTTGCGTAATTTCTCCCGGCTTTTCACTACTTTTCTGCTCTTTTCGCTCCACGACTCATCCGAACTTTATTTATTACCTAAAAATGCAAAATTAATTAATAAAAATATTTATTCTTGAAAACAATGAAAATACAGAATATGGGATAAAATGTAGAATTAATGCGCAAGAGATGAGTTAAATGCCAACAAAAAGGGATAAATATATACAATATTTGGCACTCATCAAATACCCCCAAACCTGAATTTTACTTGTCCTCAAGTAAAACAGAACTAAGGAAATCCTAACTATACCACTGTCGCTGGTCTCTCGAATGCATTTAGCGTATGCACTAAGCCTTTTAAACCACTAAGTGTCCCTAGTGGACGAGTTGAAGTCTCGTGAAGGTTTACCAGAGGTGTGCCTACAAAACCTAAGGACAAAATATAAGCTCATATTCCATCAAACGTGACATGTGCAAAACAGTTAAGCTCACAGCAAAATGGAGATGTCAATCTAGCTATCGAAGGCACAATCCTAGCACTGATAACAAATAAGGACATGTGATAAGAGTGTAAAGTGTATCTACACATGTGTAAAGAAAGATCTGAAGTCATGACTACTAATCACCAAGAGATAGTTTCTCAGGCTAAGAACTGAGGTCGAAATCTAGCTAGCTGTCCGGACTTTACGAGAATTGTGAATGAGTTGGAGGTATTTCACAATTTCTCGCGTTGTACATCAATGGCATACACCCTCCTTGCTTATTACAAAAGAAACAACAAAAGATGACTATTTACATGACTCTTATTTACATTGACAAATCTCTTTTATTTTTGGAACAAGAGATGATGGAATTGATAAATACTTGATTTTTTTGGTATTTTTCTGATAGTAGTGTTTGCAGCAACGGCAGGTGGTGCAGAAGGAGATGGAAAGCCATGTAAGCGGCAGCATATGTCATCTTGATCCATCCCAGGACCTAATTCACCTTCCGCAAAGTATTTATCTTTATCCTCACAATGGTTGAATCAACTTCTCAAACACCACATGAAAGCCCTCATCATCAAACCCCACCTGAAACTACATCCATTCCAACCTCAGGAAACCCTGCCGTTGCTGAGTAATCAAATCAAAGATTCTAAGTAATTAAATCAAAGATTCTAAGTAATCAAATCAAAGATTCTAAGAAACTGAGTTTAAAGTTTCACAAGTGTGGAGACGATTTCTGTCATTCAGTATTTATATAAGTTACAGAAGAAGGATTCAAAACCTAATATAACTGATAGAACTAGTTTACAGGGTTGTTACAAGACTTGATACAATAACTGAGAATACATACGACTCGGATTATAGCAGACTTGGACTACTTGATACAACAAACTTGGGCTATACACCTAAAGACTTGGATAGCAGGTGCAGCTCGTGCCATCACAATTGCTGGAACTATACACGACTTATATACACGTCTAATAAGTTCATCATTTTTCATGGGCTTTGCCTTTAGAAAAATAGAAGCTTCAGCTTACAATTTACTCATCCATTACTCCACCAACGTGTCCAGGGGCACACTTGAGTCACTGTCCTACTGCCTTTTGAGTAACAAATGTTTTCTACTCTCCACATTTTTCTCGGAACACCCTCCAAATAGACACTCTTTGCCTTTATGCAGCCTTAAGTAATATTTGTTGCAGATCCAATCTTAACAGACGGACGTTACACGTTTTCATGATACTGAGAGCAATTGCAATGGTGCGATCAAAATCAAAGAGTAAAAGATTTGGGTTTAGTCCGTGGTGTTACGTTACTGGCGAGGAACAAATTTGATTGGCTCAATGCTTAAGGTTCGTTTGATGTGGGGCGTATGTATAAACACTGTTTGGTCGAGGCGCGAAATTCTGCTCACGCCTGATTGGGACGTACCTATTAATTACGTCTGCCGTGTATCGCAATTTATAACTACGCCTGGTGGATAGGTTCGTAATTTGCATAATTAACTATAGCTATATATCAATCATCATATTATATATTTAATTAGTTCCTCAAACAGAAACAAAAAAGCTAGATGTTTTATTTGATTTGATTACTTGATCTCATATCATGAGGTAATTCTAAGGATAAACCTTGGATTGTTAATTTATTCGAAGAGATCAACTGAGTACTTGCTCACTCTTCATCGTTAAATTTAATTTAGTATGAATTAACATAATAAATAAATAAAAAATTTCATCTTCTTCTTGGGACGCAATTTAAATGCTCGCCCAGTGACAGACGCAAATTATATTCACGCCCCACCAGGCGTAATTTATAACCTCGGCTCATTTACGCGTTATTGTCGAACATAACTTATATCTTCGTCCCCTTTCAAATGTAACTTATTGTTGCGCCTCACCTTAAGCGTAATTTAAACTTACGGCTCGACCAAAACCAAACTAACGACTAAATATAGTTTGGTTTTTGGTTTTAGTCTGGTGTTTGATCTTTACTCCGTTCGACTGTGTTTACTTTCTGGACCAAATATTTGGTTTTAATCGTCGACTATGGTTGCTGTGAGAGTTCTGTATCATAATTCTTCAGTGGTTTTGTAACTAAAGGAGGAGAGCTGTTGCTCTTAATGATGACTTTTTATCAGCTACACATTTATTTTGGATTTTTGTTATAGGGAAAACTGATTCGTTTAGGGGGAAAGCTGATTCGTTTAGGGAGAAAGCATTTTAAGGAAAAATCTAGGATTTGGTCTTGTAAGGGGAAATCTAGCATCTGGTCTTGTACTAATTTTGCAGTCGGAAAGTTATTGCCTGTCATCGATCTAATTTACAGGATGCCTAATTAATGTTAGAATAACTTCTGCAAATTATGACCCATCTAAATGATGAGTTGAAATCTGATCTGTTGTTTATGTGCTACATTAATGCTGGTTTGATTTGTTTTTATTTGTTTTTACTCGGCGACTTTATTGCAATTCTATAAAACCTAACATGGGCGGGGTTTCAAATCTTCAATTTGACTGAATAATTGAACAATATATAACTGATAATTGATTTGGATGCTTCATTTGTTGTTCCGTAGATTCTTCTCTATTAGATTTGTTGTCATTTAGTTGAGTCCAAAATCGAACATTAGTTAGCGCCGTAGAGTATTTCTTTGGATTCAATAATTAAACATTAGTCCAGAAAGACCATCTCGTATCATTTTTTGTTAGTCAATTTTAAAAAGAACATATCCTGTTAACATAAGGTGATTATTCTTTGTGGGTGATTTTGTATGTTGCGTTCAGCTTTTTTTGTTTTGTTGCAAAATTGCTTGTTTTAGCTTTTTATGTGCCGTGGTTGTCTCGATCTTGCTGGAACATGTTTAAATAGTTAGTTAATTGCTAAATGGATGTTGTTCAGTGTCAGTTATTTCCTCTATTGGATATGGCTCGTACTTTTGACTTTGTGCAAGATAATTGCTGCTGCCTCGTATGTCTTTTGTGATGGTTGTGTGTCTTCGTAATGTGTATGTAGGTTTGTGGAGAAGCTAATTATACACCTGAAGAACACGTCGCAGAGTGTTAATTCTGAAGCAGAAGTGGTGAAGAGATATAGGAAGTAGCACAGTTGAAACAAACGTGTCCTATTTTGACGAAGATGATTAGTGCTGCTTTGGCATTTGAACCTTTGATGTTAATATCTTCTCTGTGAGAGGCTTCCATAAAAACCTTGGTTGAAAAAATAAAGTCATACCCGCAGACTACATGGGAATTGGTGAGCTCTCTTGGAAACCTAATTCCTTGGTGTTTTTCTATTTTGAACCATTTTTGTTCATCTTTTGCCTAGGCCTTCTATCAAATCAGTTTGATTACTCTTTGTTGTTTTCATGAGCTTATCTACCGGGAAAGTATCACTCACAAGTATATTCAAATGTGTTCTTAATACTGTGCTTAATGATGACTATACATTAACATGAAAAGGATCCGTTGACATTGTCATTTTTTCTACCAAACACAACCGGCAATAAATTTAAAACTAATATTTTGGCGACATTTTCCTCGTATGAGACTCTACATTCCTACTAAAAATGAGAAAATTCCGAAATACGAAACTTCACCATCCACAAATTTTAATTTCAACCGTTAATCTTCAACGGTTGATATTCAAAATGGTAGATGGTGGTCTTATACATTTCGGAATGCTCTCATTTTTGGTGGGAGTGTAGAGATTTATAAGAAGAAAATGTCATCAAAAAATTAGCCTCAAATTCATTGCTCGTTGGGTTTGGTAGAAAAAATGACAACCATGTCAACAGATTATGTCATTATAACCATGTCAACGGATCTTATCCCATGTTAATATTGTTGGATTTTGATCTTGTACTAGTGAAGCCAACACAATAAATCACTAAGACGGTAATTACCAACATTACCTATCCAATTCTTCTGACTAAATAAACCTGGCGTTTGTAGCGCGACCCCCGAAAGAATTAGGGGCGACTAATAAGACAAAAAAATAATACTTATATGTCCCTTCATAATTGGTAGTTTAGTATTGGTTTTATCAACCGGTTGTGACTACGTTCTTTTCTTCTTTGCTTTGTTTTGAAATAATTAAATTTGGGGCAACTACCACAATCGGTAGATAAAGAACATCACGAGACTACCGATTGTACAATCGGTAGATAATGAACATCACAAAACTACTGATTGTACAAATAGAGAAATTCAAAATTCCACTAGTTTTTGAAAATTTTGAATTTAGGGCTACTACCTCAATCAGTAGAAAATTAACATCACGAGATTACCATTTTGACTACCGATTATAATTTTCGTAACACAAACCAACATACATCAATATAAACTATCGATTGTAGTATTGTCTACCAATTATAAATGACATTTTAGACATTTCGAAAAATTTGAGATAAGGGGTGGCTTTATTTTAGTTTTGGATGACCCTTCTTTGTTTTATTAGTCGCCCTAATTCTTTCAGGGTCGCCCCTAAAAACGCCAGGTAAATAAAGCAAACACTGTATATATGTTTTCTTTTCTTTTCAGTATCATAGAACGGAACTACCGAGATAATTTAAATAGCTTAGAATTGAAATGAACTAGTTGTGGTTTTCTGATCAAAGAATCGCAAAATTTTGTAAATTCTTTGTCCATGGTAGCTTTAGTTCTTGCAAAGAAGTGAGGCTTCAACTGAACAGTTTGCACCCTTCCTTTAGTTTTCAAGAATTGTTCACTGGGCAAGACTCGCCTTTTAGAAACAAAATGCTAAAGAACAGTTCTCATATCACTATTACTCAACAGAGATTTTCTTTTGTGCAAATACTGAGCCATTCCATTTCCAACTTCTCCAACTCCGGCAGAATCTAAGTTACACAACTAACAGGGGTGTATTCGGTTAGGATTTATATGGATATTTAACAATCCTAAAAACTCCTAGATATTCGATTAGGATATGTAAGGAATCATAAAATATCCATGGTATTCAATTAGGATTTTTTTAGATTCCACATATATCTTAGGTATTCAATTCATTTAAGATTTCTAAGGATAGTTAGGGGCCAAGATATATATGGATTCTTATGGACATTCGTAGCCAAAATATGTGTTTTATTATCTCAAATCAATCTCAACTCAAACCACATGAGTTTCATGGATTCTTTTGGACAAATTATTATTATTTTGGTTTTATTTTTTTCTCACAACATGTGATGTTTTTTCATCCCCGACACCCACCACCACTACTACCGACCACACTACCACCACCAAAAACCGCCAACCAGCAGCACCACTACCACCAACAATAACAACAATCACCATTGACCACCAACACCGACCGCCAACAACCACCATCACCCACCACCAACCACCACTACTGACCACGAGCACCCACCACAGCACAACCACCACCAACCATTATCACCTCCAACAACCACCACCACCACCAACACTAATGGCACCACATAGACCAATCACCAACCACCACGACCACTAACACTTATTTGATGGTTTTTTTTTTTGAAAAGGAAGCATGATAGTCTTTGTTTTTTCAATTATATTACGATTTGGTAGTCCACTTTAATTAATCTGAACTAATCCTAATTCAATCCACTGTAATCCATATTAATTAATCAGATTAATTTTTATTAATTTAAACTAATCCTAATTCAATCCACTGTAATGCATATTATACATCTTCAAGAATCTTTCAAATTCTTTTAAGAAACATTAAAAATCCACTATATTCAAGTAAACTAATATCTATTTTTATCCATATAAATCTTGATCCAATACACCCCGTAACTTGTTCACCTAAAGTCAAACCTAAACAAGGTTAGAACACCCTACTATTTCCACCCAAGTGCTATATTCCGTTCTTTGCTCTTGATAAGGGCTCCCTAATTAGGGTTGAATGACCTTATAAAAGTAGGGCATATCTGTCACTCTTAATAGATCTGTGCCGCCTCTCATATATCTCTTTTTCTCTGCTTCATGATTTGCTTTTCACCCACAAATGGAAGGTCCATGTTGAGTAATCAATCAGATTTCAGTTTTATATGGGAACCCTTGCACATTACATGAAGAAATCATACAATCAATTGTTATAATGACTTCTCCTCTCAAAAATAACTTGTAACACCTTGCAATCCTGCCTTCCCGTTAGAGAGGCGGGAGATTCAACAACTTCCACTGCCTTCCAGTTGGAGAGGCTCCAGATTGAGAGATTACTATTGCAGATCATTCAACAAATTGCAGCAGAAGCTGGAGGAACTGGGGGTTTATAAATCAGAACGAACATTTGGACATACCATGGAGAGATCATACAATCAATTGTTATAGGGATCGCATTGTCTATAATGACTTCTCCTCTCGAAAGCAACTTGTAATTTTTCCGGCACTTCTTGATTCTCGGTCAGTGGTGCTGCTGTTCTCCTTGTAAGGTCTTCGACTTCCTAATGACAAAATCTAGGTGCCAACTCCCAACCATTTTCCCATAGTACATAGTTTACTTTAATTTTCATCAAGAATTTTGTAAATCAGTTCTGGAATTTAATTATGAATAAAACCCAGTTTCAGAAATTTAATTTTGTGAATGTTTTGCAATTTATCAACAGTCTCCACCGACTTTTAGAATGAGGTGATTAAGTACTAGTAGCATGGCTGTGCACGCCATTTTTAACAAATTGTCCAATTTGGGTCTTAAAGGATCAGGGTACTGTGACTAAACCATGTTAGGAAAATGTGAAAGAGCTGTAGTTTGTTTGTAATTGAGAGGGTGAGTGGCATTTTCAACTGGTTTCAGCTTTAGCTGGTTTGAAATTGAGAGGATAAGTGGCATTACTCGCCTGGTTTCCATAAAGGGAGAAGGGTAGCCATTACGCCAATCCTTACTGAGGGTCGTTGCATTGCATTATTTATACTTGTTTTCTGTTGTGAAATCTATGCTGTGTTGGATGAAGTGCCCCGTTGCTTTAACATATTTCATGTCGTGACTCTTGAGAGTCGAGTAAAAAACTGAACACACTGAATTGTCATGTCCAGAGTGAGCAAAGGCCTGGGTCTTCTTCGTATGATATCCACACACGATAAGCAAACAGAATTACGTCGAACAGTATGTAAAACATCAACAGAGGGATGAAGAGCTAAGCAGTGAACACCACTCAGATGCTCATGGTATATGATAGAATGACCCCACCTTGTTCAGTTCAAGGTCCCAATATTTAACTTGTTTGTCATCACCAGCAGCAAACATGTACTTGAGTTGAGTTCAGCAAGGCGCCTCATTTCGTTGATATGTAACACTTTGATCAGATTCTCAATTGTACCATGAAAATGCATATTTCTTCTTCATATATATTATGGACTGAAAAAGGAACTTTGTTTTCCGTGTGGGAACTGTTCCAACCCATTTGATCTTCAAGAATATGAATCATTGTGTCGCCATGGGGTGTTTCAGATCTAGCTCATGATCTTAATATTGCTTTTTTCCATTATTTCACCAAAATAATTCTTAATAAGAAAAAGAAAACTTGTATGAATCTTTCCGAATGCTATTGTGGTAAAAATTATAGGACGAGGCTTCTAAATTTTTGTTTCTGACCCCAAGGGAGACTCCAGGAATGCAGTCAAATCCCTTCTTCAACATGCAAGAGCAAGCACCAAGTGGGGGAAACAAATTGGCATATAAAAATGATGTAGCTATGGGTTTTCATTAGTTGTTTGTGAAATGAAAAACAACTCGGTAATGTTTTTTCTTTTTATTCAAAGCAGCTGTGAAAAATCTGTTACTAATCCATTTTCAGTTTGCATTATTCTAACATATCAAACCATTTCACAACGATCGAGCCAATGTGAAGAAGATTCATTATATTGCTAATTATGGTGTCCTGTTTCAATCTTTAGTCATCTACATCCCGGCAAGCATAAATATCCTCGAGCTGTTTTCTTAAAGTCTCAATCTCGCTCTTTGCATTTCGGTTACCATTTCCCTCTCTCAAACTTGTTTCCAAGATTGATAATCTTTTAGTTTTGCTAATTACCTGTTCACACTGAAAAACATAGGTTAAGACAATGAAGAATGACAACATGTTATGAGACTGAAAAGTTTGTAGTTTCATTCTGACCGCTCGACTTGGCCATCGTTTCACCCCAAATTGCCGGCATTTTTTCTTGAGAATCGTAGTACAAATTTTTACTAGTTCTCTAGCTGCGGTATTTACCGGAATGTGGAACCATCTGGTCAGGTCGTTTAGTGTAAATTCCTTTGTCCTTTGCCTCTGTACCATTAAAACTAAATTTAGAACACCCAGAGCAGTTCCCAATCTTACGTACATATGTGAGTTTGTATATGCTCTTACAACGGAAACAGTTTCCTGTGATGAGAGACTAGGCCTAGGAGTTCTAGTGTCAGTCATATTTGTTCGATTCCGATTTTCCTCCTCTGCTTGAATATGACGTGCCTCTGTATTCATGGTTGGCAGTTTTATTTCAGCAGTAAAAATAAAACCACGCATCAAGATGCATGGGATAATTCTACGGAATGGATACCGGATATTTTTCTCAGACTTCTAGGTGATATGGTGAAAATCATGCTGATATAGAGACTTAAAATGGCATGTGCCTACCTGGTGGAGGGTCGGGTTCATCTGGATCAACGTTATTGAACCAGTTAAGTACATAGCATAATGCATCATAGTAAACTGATAATGGGTCTGGCAATAAAACATATCCTTCTCGAGTACGGTTTTGACAATACTGAACAATCAACTGCTTTACACTCTCCATGCTTTACATTGTGAAACTGCAAAACCAAATGAAATATCAATGTCAGGCCGTGGAAGACTATCCATCACATACAAATGCCTATCCTTATAAAACTTACTCGACCATTTGATGGTTTATTATAGGAGGTCAATCCATAACGTTAGTCCGCATCTCATGAATAGCATGGCTAATAAAACCAATTCTTCCATGAATCTCAAGCCTCGTACATTTTGCGCCTAGACACAATAAGTTGGTCAGACAACCAAATCAGAAACGTTGTGCACTTGTAAGTAAAAAAAAAATAAAAAAATTCACGGAATCACACAACATTCAAAGATATTTACTGAGCATACCATGTTCGTGGATGATTTCTCGAAGGACGTGACAGTAACTACAATTAAACGGAGTCGGACAGGAGGCCAAACCGAAAAAGGAACAACAAAATTCGTCTCAACTTCATTACCCCTCATATCACCAACATACTCAGGATATTCACCCTCAACACCGTTGGTCGTAAAATCCAAGTTAGGAGAATTGTTAAAATTATAATCATCGTTCATAACAGGGTTTTCAGTATCCCAATCGAACGAATACCCATCATCAATATTGCCACTAGTTTTATGATAATTAGTACGTCTAATTTTGAATTTGATTTTTGAATACAGTTTACATCCCCATAGACAAGATTAGACATCATTGCAAGTAGTGTCATATGTACTCTCCCGGGAATGCCTTTTGATTGTCTAACTACTTTCTGCAACTCCCATGGATATTACTAGTAAAGACAAGGACCAGTTGAATTTTAATATTGAACAGCTTCCCTAAAAGAACAACAGAGTTTTGAGGTCTCAAACCTTTACCCCAAACACCCTCCGGCTGACTTTTCTATACATAAGAGTAGGGGGATAACATCTCATGGAACTACTCCGTGCACTGGAATCAAATTAACCTGCAAATTCCTATTGTTTTAACGTCACCGGGTCACAGGGATAAGTCATTCTCGAAAGTCATATGTCTATTATAAATGTTTTTTAGTACACCTTTCCTTTATCGTTTGGGGATAACTCTTGGGCTTCTTGTGCTACATTATGGATAAGGGCACACGTTAGGGTTTCAGGACGTACTTGTATATAAACTAGCTACATAGAGAAGTGTTGTAGTCTCTTCTTGCTTTCTACTCCTAAACTCCGCCGCCTCTTTTGGTTCTCTCTCAGTTTTTTTTTTGTTTGTGTCAAATGGATTACTGGGAGGATCCTCGCATACACAATCGAAGAAACGACCAGCACTCTCAATTACTTCTTTTTCCAATTGAAATCTCTTTTATATATTCTTTGTGTTTTTCCGGAGATTTGTCCCAATAATGCTAGGGAAAGTATTTCGGATATCTCACAAATAAAGAAAAGAAAAGGATCCATTTACCAAGATTGATTCACAAAGGTGTATCAGAAACCTAATTTTGTAGAATTTTCCTTTGTGTGTTTTTAATTATTCCGAGAAAATATATGTAAGACTTATGTTTTCTTTCTAAATAATAATAGTAACAATTTGATCTGTTGGTTAACAAATTAGATTGTCTTGTCTTGTTGGCTTCTGAATTAAACTTGTAAATGTAACACTAGTATTGGATCTTACAAATATGGGGTTATTAGATTCAGTTGGAGTTTAGGTAGCATGGGATTTCTAATGGGGTTTGATCAACTTTCAGATTTTTATTCTAATGTTTAGATCTTTGAACTTTATTTTATTATCCTATTCAATCTTTCAACCCCATTGGTAAAGTTAGATGTTGGGGTAATTTTAAATTGTTGAGGGATTTGTAAAGTTGGGTTGTGTGAATAGGAATTGGAATTGGAGTTGAGGTGATCCTGGTGGTAAATTGGAATTTGGTTAGTTGGGCAAGGGTTCATGATTCGTTTAAACATTTTAAGTTTCTGGATTTTATGGATGACTGGGGTTTTAAACGGTAATTACTAGTTCCAAGATGTAAGCCGCCAAGGATTTTTGCAGCTTCGACGGATGTTCCAAAAAAGTACTTGTGGCAGTTCTGGATGGTGGTCGTCAATTTGTGAAGCATAATCTATGTTTCTTGTTTTATGGTAGGGGCGATAGATTTTCTAATTACGGATGGCTAAGATTTTGACAATAGATACATCTCATATCTTCATATCCGATCGGTGGTAATATGGAACAACATACGTATGGGTAAAATTGGGTATACAAGTTATACGGAACGGCATACGTATAGGTAAAAGTGGGTATACAAGTTATTTCTTCGTATACGGAATAAATGTAAAGTAAGGCTAAGTTTTATGGGCTAGACTGAGATGTTAGATTAGAACCCCATGTGTTGTAATTCAAAAAGAAAAAGTGTTGCTTATTTGTTAACACTAGTTCTCTCCTACCAGTTGTTATCATGTGAACTAACAGTTAAATAGTTACCGAAAAACCACCTTTCGGCAGAACCATTGGGCGCTCAAAGAATATTTTAGGGAATACCTCAGACGTTCGAGTAGAAAATATCCTAATTTAATTGAAGTCAAAGATATGGGATTTGACCGATTGCAATCCATCCCGTGTGGCAGAGATATTAACGATCATGGTAGGTGGACCATCTTAGTTTTTTTTTTTTCTTTTGGATAGTCCGTTTTTGTTGGGCCCGTAAATCTCCTAACCTAGCTGTTTTGGGTTACTGTAAAACCATAGGATGACGTCGCGTCCTGATGCAAGACATGACAACTGAACAGTGATGTTGACCAGGTCAAACTTTGTTTGAATCAGCCAAAAGCAAATTTTCATTTTTCGCCCCATCGTTCATCACTCGACGCTGTTTTATTCAGCGATTAGCTGCTAGATTAGCACTCCCATAAGACTTACTCTAATCGTGGTCCAAGATTCAAGCTTTTTCTTGGATCCACGCCACTAAATTTCAAGTACCAAGTCTAATGGAAATTCAACATTCAAAGTCAAAACGCAGTTTGAAATGGCGTAGGATGCCATTTGAAATGATTTATCATTATTATCCTTTAGATCTCCAATAAAATTATGAATCCAACGGTCTATATAATAGTGAATTTGAATTTTTATAAAAACAGTGACAAAACGCCATTTGTAAAGGCGTATGATGCTTTTTTGGTACGCCATTTCCAATGGCTTGTCTGGATTGCACCCAGATTACATCCAAGCAATCGCTTGGAGGAGTTGGGAATCAGGAAAATAGTGCCACTTTACACCACACTTTTGGGTTCAAATCCTGGATCTTGGAGGTCAATTAGACCCAGTCTAAGACTTAGCTGGTTGTCCTGGCTGACGTGGATTTTCAATCTAGCTGCTAGATTAGCACACTATAAGACTCAGCCTTAGCACAAAAGAATCATTGGCTCAGTGGAAGAGAGTCTACAACAGGAGTAATATGTCAGTGGTTGAAATCCCTTCACCAAGGTTATAGTTGGGTCCTGCACTATGCTATTCAAAAAGCCCAATACTCAGTGGAGGAGAGTCTACAACAGGAGTAATAGGGGTGAACATTTGGCCCGTAATCCGCGGATTTAACCGGGACCAACCGTTCATTTGCGGATGGATGTCCGGACCGTTCGTTAATGGGTTGGATACAGATGGAATTTTTGAAATCCAGCGGACAACAGATCGGGTCTGGATGCAACCTTGAAAATCCGTTGGACATCCATATCCATTAAATTAGGGGCATTTATATAGTTCTAGAAAATACTATGAATCATTTAGGAATTTTTAAGTTGTTTGCTTGGGGTGTTGCACATAGCATATATTTGTAAACATATATAGGATATGTAGGTTTTATAAGGAGTCATTTGTGTCAGCTTATTTTCTTTACTATAAATTTTAATTACAACAAATCCATTGGATTATCCGCATCCAATCCGTCCATCCGTGCATTCATTGGATGCAAATCCGTTGGATATGGATTGGTTGCGGATGCCAAATTTGAAATTCGTAATGCAATGGATTGGATGAGGATGAGGCGCAAACCGGTCCATACCGGCCCATGCTCACCCCTAAGGAGTAATATGTAAGTGGTTCAAATCCCTTCACCAAGGTTATAGGTGGGTCATGCAGTATGCTAATCAAAAAACCCAATAACAAATAACAATTGGGTCTGAGTTTCACAGAAGCATTGTGGGCCAATTTAGTTCGCCGACTCCTCGTTCGGATCGTAAAAGTCGCGCATAGTTCGGGATACTAATAAAATCTCCCGTACTGGAGTCAGAGTTGGAATTGTTCTCCCAAGCGAATTGTTCGGGAACGACCAATACGTTGTCGGATTGCTAACTAGGGTTCCTCGTGGCCCATATCAAGAAAGTTATCAACTCCCTTGCATTTTGCAACTGGCAACTATCATAAAGTTTATGTTTAAAGCTACAATCATCTTTTGTTATCTAATGATGGGATCATATCAAGAAACTATTTTGTTTCACAAAAAACTGATGTTTTTGTTTCTAGAAGTTGTTAGTGACGCTTCCGCGCATACGATTAATAAACCGAGCAGAAATTTGAATGTCTTATAAAATAGCATCTCCGTTAGGTATTTTATCGGGTCCCACCAAAATAGTCTAACTAGTTGACTTAGTCAATTTTTGGGGTAAAATTACTAACACAGCCCCACCTTTATATCCCTGCTTACGGTTCAAACATATTTTTTTTCATGTTTATTTCCGTTTTTCTTCTTGTCTCTGTCTGTCTCAAAATCCTTCCTGAAACACCATTTCTAACTCACTCCCATGGAAATTACCCCAAAAATATGTCTCTTCAAAACGGAATCAAAAATAATATCTCTTTTTCTATATAATCTTAATCCCATTAAATCCTGTCCATCGTCGAAAAACAAGTAACAACAAAATTGATTTTTAAGGTTTAAACAAAATTGGTTGATTTGAATTCATGTGTTTGAATTCAGTGTTTGCATTGGAAACTGGTTCGTTTAATTTGAATGGGTGTGTGCTCGATTTCATTATAGGTTTGTGAGGTAATAAAGAAGATGATTATGAAGGGTTGGTATGATTGGATCTGTTCCTAATTGATTAATCTTTTTAGGGTTTCGGTTTTGGTTGATTTGAATTTTTGTAATGCAAATTGGTTATAATTGATGTAATCTAGGAAGTATTGGAGTTCGTACATAGAAGATTTTTCAAGGTTTAATTTGAGTTTAATGGCAGTGTTTAATGGCAAATTATTTTGGATTATTTTTTGATATGAAATTGTATGGATCAAGGAAAGAGTTGCTGAAACTGGGTTTATTTTTGTTGGTGATTAATTGAATTTTGTTGGATTAAAATAAAATGGAAACGGTAAAGTTGGAGAAGATGAAGCAGTAAATTTGCTCCATAGTTAATGGCGGAAACTCTATGTGAAATCAAAGCAGTAAGTTATGATATTTCCCCCTTTTAGATTGTTGATTAGAGAGGATTTGGTGTGTTTGAATGTGCATACAAGTTCTTTTATCCAATATGTTAGTGTTACTCTTCTGAAATTCATCTCCTGGAAAATCAAATCCCTCTGTTCAGTCTTTATCTTCAATTAGGTCTAAGAACATTAGCTCGGTAGTGACTCAGTTTTCAACACGATTTAACTCATTAGTATTTAGAAGGATTTAAATGTCTTTTAATGAGACGATAACTGACACGTAGGACGTTAACCGCGATTCTCTAACTCGGTCATTTTATATATTATTTCAAAAAAAGCGGCCACTTTCTTAATTATGCTTCAAAAAGGTGGCCATTTTATTAAAAAGTTCAAAATTATTTCCAAACTGACTTCCAACTTTTCTGGTTCCATAAGTCGTTATGTACTTCCGGAATGGATTTCCAAACATCGTATTAATTTCTTTCAACTTTAACCTATGACTTAACACCCTCTCGATCATAGGTGGAGATCATCTTCTCATCCTTCTCTACTCCTCCACTGACCCGCCCTTCAGATGTTCGTTAAAATATGGTCGTGAAACTTTACGTAAGTATTTAACATGATTAGTAGGTCATTCAACTATTTGATAAGGGTATTTTAGTAAACATATTAGACTGTCAAAGTTAATTTATGACCCTATCAAATCAATGACATGTTCGACGATCCAAACCCTAGTATCATTACAAACATACGACCTCTTTTACAAAATATCTCTTCTTTCCGCATTACCGGAACATCACACAAATAAGTTACTCTTAAAAGAGATATGTCTCCAAAAAATGTTTTACCCTTCAAATTAAAATGTTTACACCTTCCCTAATGAAGATTATACTTTTGCGAAGGCCTTTGGTCAGGCTATCAACTTTGAAAAATATGTTTTTTTCACTAGTGCAAAGATGCATTATAAGCATGTGAAGTTACTCTCAAAAACTTTGGGGATTAACTCCTTTGTTTGTTAAAAGAGATAAGACTAAATCTTTTCAGTTTCTTGTTGATAAGTTCTATGCTAGATTGAGTAACTGTATGAGAACTAATTAATGGTACTGGTAGAACTGTAGTCACTAAGCATGTGCTTTCTAGTTTGGCAGTTTACCATATGTCATGTTTTCCCTTCCCTAAGAAGATTACTTCAAAAATTGACTCAATTCAGAGAACTTTTTGGTGGTCGAAGAAAAACCCAAGGCATGCGGCTTATTTTCGTTCTTGGGATGATATTGGTAAGTCCAAATTATGTGGTGGTCTAGGTATTATAAACTCTTATGCAACTAATAGGGTCTTTATTGCTAAACTGGGATGGAGAATTTGTAAAAATCCAGATCACTTGGTTTCTAGATTCTTAAAAGATAAGTATTTCCCTAATCAAAACTTGTTGGAAATAGATAAAGCTGCAGATATAGCTTCTTGGATCTAGAAAGGTATAGTTAATAGTTTGGTTTTCTTAAAAGCAAATATTGTGAGCAAGATAAATGATGGTATCTCTACTAGAATCTAGTCTTCAAACTGGTTACCTTATAGTAATTCGCCGCCTGTTTCGATTAGTCCTAATTTTAATGATTACACTTTTGTTAGTGAGCTTATAGATGTTCAGCATAACACTTGGAATATTGGACTTTTAAACTCTTTCTTCTCTCCTGATGATGTAATAAAAATTAGGTCTCTAAGGATTAATATTTGTGAAAAAGATAACATTATGTGGGCTCATACTAACAGTGGAGCTTTCACTATTAAGAAAGCTTACAACGTTCATATGAATGAGTCTACTTCAGGTGAAGAAGCTTCATTTTGGAAAAAAAGTTTGGTCTTTAAATTGTCTTCCAAAAATTAAATTATTTATGTGGAAAGTCTTTGCTCAGATGTTACCAGTTAACTCGACTCTTAAACTTTATAATCCTACTTCTCCTGACCATTTTGCAGAAATGAAGTAGAATCTGTTATTCAATTATTTTTTCTTTGCCCTATTGCGTCACATATTTGGTTTTCTCTTTCTCTGCAATACTTGTTTGTTTTCGATTATGATTGGATTGAAGATTTATTTCTGAGGTGGTTTGATAAAGTCTTTGGGAAGTCTCCTTATGTTGTTGAATGGATAAGTATTGGTGCTATTGTAATGTGGTGTATTTGAAAATTAAGATGTGATGTGGTCTTCAGAAGTGTGTCTATAAATCTTGATAGAGTAATTTAAGATACTAGAAGACTAATAAATACTTATATTGCTCCTCCTTTGCCTACTAAAGCTTTGAGAACGGATGTTAAAATTCCCATCCATGTTGTTGATTATATCATGTTCATAGATGGTTCTTTCAATAATTTTAACATGACTGTGGGTATTATACTCTGTGATAATGCAGGTAGAGTAAAGAGGTCTAGATCGAACTTTGGGATGATTACAGATGCAGTTGGTGGTGAGGCGACTGCACTAATTCTGGATATCTCCTGCGCAAAGGAGATGAATCCGTCTAAAGTTCTATTTGTAAGTGATTGCCTTCAGTTTGTGGGTTTTGTTAATGGAGGCAGTGGTGCAGTGGATTGGAGACGCAGTGATCTTTTGGAGGATAGTCGGCTTTCTTTTTCTAGTTGTAATAGTTTTAAAATTGTATATATTAAGCGTCTTAAGAACAAGCTAGCTGACCGGCTTGGACGTCGGGCTAGAAAGTTCTGTATTAAAGATAGTTGGGTTTTTTTCCCTCCTTTTTTGGACAGTTTGATGAGGAAAGAGTCTATAATTGATATCTGTAACTTTCTTTTATGTTAATACAACAGTGTGTTTCTCAGCAAAAAAAAAATACTAAAAATGTTTTACCCTTCAAAAAAAAATAAAATGTTTCAGTACACCTTCCCTTTATCCACTGCGCTAACTCGTTGGGCTTCTTGTGCTACATTATGAAGAAGGCACACGTTAGGGTTTCAGATACACTATAAATAAACTAGCTACATGATAGGAATGTCGACACTTCTCTTCTTATACATCCTACCACTAAACCGCGCCACCATCTCAAAACTTTAAATTTTGATTCTCCCATCTATTAACACATTCAAACAAACATCCACCACTATGATTTCTACTCTCAGAATAAGAAGCAGAAGAATTTCCAAAGGTGTCTATAGTTTCTTGGAATCGTCATTGACGATATTTTCAGAGGTGTCTTGTCTCTGTTCAACGGTCTCATTACTTGTTCTTTGACGATATCTAGATCTCAGTCAAAAGAAGAAGAAAAAAAATGCAACTTCCTGACTTGGATCAAGGAGATGCCCGTACATGAAATTATCAGGATATTAGGTTTATGCGTGAACAATTATCAGGAAATTAAACGAGGATATATCCATCATATTAATATTTTGAAGAAACAGTTTAAAGAAAAGGTAAATTTGAATTTTATCTGTATTTTAATTAGATTTTATTTGTTTCAGATTGTAAATTCACATTCATTGATTGAATAAAAATTCCAAACTTCTTAAACTTATATCATCTTCATATCTTGATCTTATATCATCTCATATCTAAGAATCTTAAAATGAAGATACTTCACTTGTAATATAAACAAAGAGACTAAGGCCCTATGCTTGTTTACAAATGAATGACCTAGAAAATAAACGAGAACTTGATTTTTTTTTTAGAAAGTTTCAATTAAATATTAATTAATTATACTTCAAGAAATCAATAGTCGAATATGACATGTTAAAGAAATTAAACGAATTATTTGACCCAAAAAGAAAGTCGTTAATATAAGAGAGGTTTTCATAACAACACAAAATATGCTCTGATTTTTGCAATTAGATGCCAAGGATTGATATTTGATAAGCACGAAAGTGCTACATTTTATACCCATATTTATATTAGTTAGGACTCAATATTTTGACTAATGACACTATTTTAGTGCTTTTGTAGAAAGTACAAGTGAATTCGATCATCCAGCGAATAAACATCAAAATATGAGACTTAATGGTGAAGCGAGTCGATGTCAGCATACTAATGCCACCTAAGATTGGTCAAGAGTGATTTATTATTGTTAGCATAAGAATGGAAGAATATCACCTCCATGGCCACGTGCAAATGAAGAAAAAGTTAAGGTGGGACCCAGCACATGCAAGAAAATATCATGCTTTCTAAATGAAATTCATATACTATGGAAAGTGGAGATTCGGTGCACAACATCATTGGGTGAATTTATATTTTCATGACATGTGGCAGACTTCTATTGGGAGGTGATGTGGCGACGAAGAAGAAAAACGTGAATTCATTTGTGAGCTATATTTATGTGTTGTTTCAAAATATACTAGAGGGGGTGCCCGGCCACAGAGCGGGAAGAGAAACAGGAGAAGGATTTTGGAGTTTTTCTTCTCCATTTTTGCCTAGCTATTTGATTTTAATCTTTTTATGTTTTTTTGTGAAAGCCATGGCTAGCTAAAGCTATGTTAGGGTCTAGGTAGAACCCAATTTTATTATGAAAACTCTATATTTATATGCTTAATAATGAAATGATTGATTAGTAGTTTTTCTTCATTTGGCTTGGTATTCTATTGTTGATGTGATTTTCTAGATTATTTATGCTTTTGAATTGATACTGCGTGCTTCGGTTAAATCCCTAAACGTGGTATGCAGGGATAGATAGGTAATGCTTTAGAATCACTACTCATGAAGCGAAGACAACTATAGCGGAGAAACAGTATTTAAAAAAACATGGAATATACTTTTAAAGATTAGTAGAGTTTGCATAATTAATTGGTGGAAACAGAAAATCCTAATAACCCACACTCGTTTTGTTTATCTTTAAATTATTTATCATTTCATTTTGTTCCGAATTTCTAAAAATCCTTAAAACATTATCTTGTTGATTATTTAATTTTTGGTATTAGTTGGTAGAGTATTTTACACTCCCTGTGGGAACGAACTGCATATATATTACTATTGACCTGTGCGCTTGCGGATATAACTGGGTTTCATTTAATCATTAATTTTGGTTATCTAAAATCTATACCAAGTTTTTGGCGCCGCTGCCGGGGAGTGGTAGCAAAATACTCGCTAGTTGATATCATTGTATATAGCTTATTTTTAATTTTTGTAAATAATTTATTTTTATTGTTCTTTTAGTTCTTTTTACGCAGTTTGTTTGATTTTTTTTAGGTACTATAGTCTGAAGTGCGGGCGAAAAGAAAGTATGCACTCGCAAGATATTTGCAAGAGCCACTTGGGAGATCCATTAGAGGTTTGCTTAGCTCATTTTGGGTATGATTTTGATGACGATAGTGTTATTTGTGAAGTCAATGCCTTGTTAGACTCCACACCGCTGTTAGACACTAATAAATGGAAATCCAAACTAGAACCTCTAGTTTTGTTCCAGTCTCGACTAGTTCCATCAGTCGAGAAAGTTTCGACCATGACCTTTAAGCCATTAAGTTCAGATTTTTTTTTCTTGATGATATTGATAATGAAACCGTTTTAGATGATAACGGGTCTATGAGTCATGATATTATTGCTCCATTTGAGCCAACATATGTTCGTGTGCCCTATTTTGCTCAACTGGAACCAATATCAGCCATAAAAGTTATTTCCGCTGATTTAGAACCTGATTTAGGGCGTGCACCTCAACTACAAGCTATTGAAAAATTTATACCTCTTTGTGTGAATGATTTACATATACTGACAATGCATGGATTGATTACTAAGGATTGTTATTTATGGGGAATGGATTCGCATATATCTTTGGATGATTATAGTTTTTGAAGGTGCATATTTTCAGCTGACCGGATTGGTTGGGTTGATCCCCAACTTTTCAGACTCTACATATATGATTGGAAGCTTACTTTGGGGTATCAACCTCATTTTGTTTGAGATTATGTGCTATTGAAAGCAGGGAAACAATACATTTCGCTTCGTGGGAGTCAACCCATCAGATTTGTTCCCTTTTCTCTATCTTTTATTTTTATTTGTTTATTTTTTTTTGCAATTTATAATTTCCCACCTTGATTTCTACGTTGGATGACTCAATTACATTGAGGACAATGTAATATTTAAGTGAGGGGGAGTGACACTTTGGTTAGGATTTAAAAAAATAAATAATTATGACCAGCTGTGTAGCAGGTCTAAAAAAAATGATCAGCTGTGTAGCGGGTCTTTAAAAAAAATATTATTATCGTTATGATTTTTAGGGTCATGACCAGCTGTGTAGCGGGTCTTTTATATGGTATTTTCTATGACCAGCTGTGTAGCGGGTCAATTCTTTGTTTTGCTCGAGGACTAGCAAAATATAAGTGTGGGGGTGTTGATAAGCACGAAAGTGCTACATTTTATACCCATATTTATATTAGCTAGGACTCAATATTTTGACTAATGACACTATTTTAGTGCTGTTGTAGAAAGTACAAGTGAATTCGATCATCCAGCGAATAAACATCAAAATGTGAGACTTAATGGTGAAGCGAGTCGATGTCAGCACGCTAATACCACCTAAGATTGGTCAAGAGTGACTGCATTATTGTTAGCATAAGAATGGAAGAATATCACCTCCATGACCACGTGCAAATGAAGAAAAAGGAAAGATTAATATATCTTGTCCTTACATAAGTTCTCTTGCTATATTTATATAAAGAATCTGAAGGAATATTTGAAGCCAACTGACGTCATTTTGCAAATACAGTTAAGGTGGGACCCATCACATGCAAGAAAATATCATGCTTTCTAAATGAAATTCATATACTATGGAAAGTGGAGATTCGGTGATACTTTACAATGTCTCGTCATATTATGACACGCGGCACAACATCATTGGGTGAATTTATATTTTCATGACATGTGGCAGACTTCTATTGGGAGGTGATGTGGCGACGAAGAAGAAAAACGTGAATTCATTTGTGAGCTATATTTATGTGTTGTTTCAAAATATACCAAGGGGCGCCCGGCCACGGAGCGGGAAGAGAAACAGGAGAAGGATTTTGGAGTTTTTCTTCTCCATTTTTGCTTAGCTATTTGATTTTAATCTTTTTATGGTTTTTTGTGAAAGCCATGGCTAGCTAAAGCTATGTTAGGGTCTAGGTAGAACCCAATTTTATTATGAAAACTCTATATTTATATGCTTAATAATGAGTTGATTGATTAGTAGTTTTTCTTCATTTGGCTTGGTATTCTATTGTTGATGTGATTTTCTAGATTATTTATGCTTTTGAATTGATACTGCGTGCTTCGGTTAAATCCCTAGACGTGGTATGCAGGGATAGATAGGTAATGCTTTAGAATCACTACTCATGAAGCGAAGACAAATATAGCGGAGAAACAGTATTTGAAAAAGCATGGAATATACTTTTAAATATTAGTAGAGTTTGCATAATTAATTGGTGGAAACCGAAAATCCTAATAACCCACACTCGTTTTATTTATCTTTAAATTATTTATCATTTCATTTTGTTCGGAATTTCTAAAAATCCTTAAAACATTATCTTGTTGATTATTTAATTTTTGGTATTAGTTGGTAGAGTATTTCACACTCCCTGTGGGAACGAACTGCATATATATTACTATTGACCTGTGCGCTTGCGGATATAACTGGGTTTCATTTAATCATTAATTTTGGTTATCTAAAATCTATACCAAGTTTTTGGCGCCGCTGCCGGGGAGTGGTAGCAAAATACTCGCTAGTTGATATCATTGTATATAGCTTATTTTTAATTTTTGTAAATAATTTATTTTTATTGTTCTTTTAGTTCTTTTTACGCAGTTTGTTTGATTTTTTTTAGGTACTTTAGTCTGAAGTGCGGGCGAAAAGAAAGTATGCACTCGCAAGATATTTGCAAGAGCCACTTGGGAGATCCATTAGAGGTTTGCTTAGCTCATTTTGGGTATGATTTTGATGACGATAGTGTTATTTGTGAAGTCAATGCCTTGTTAGACTCCACACCGCTGTTAGACACTAATAAATGGAAATCCAAACTAGAACCTCTAGTTTTGTTCCAGTCTCGACTAGTTCCATCAGTCGAGAAAGTTTCGACCATGACCTTTAAGCCATTAAGTTCAGATTTTTTTTTCTTGATGATATTGATAATGAAACCGTTTTAGATGATAACGGGTCTATGAGTCATGATATTATTGCTCCATTTGAGCCAACATATGTTCGTGTGCCCTATTTTGCTCAACTGGAACCAATATCAGCCATAAAAGTTATTTCCGCTGATTTAGAACCTGATTTAGGGCGTGCACCTCAACTACAAGCTATTGAAAAATTTATACCTCTTTGTGTGAATGATTTACATATACTGACAATGCATGGATTGATTACTAAGGATTTTTATTTATGGGGAATGGATTCGCATATATCTTTGGATGATTATAGTTTTTGAAGGTGCATATTTTCAGCTGACCGGATTGGTTGGGTTGATCCCCAACTTTTCAGACTCTACATATATGATTGGAAGCTTACTTTGGGGTATCAACCTCATTTTGTTTGAGATTATGTGCTATTGAAAGCAGGGAAACAATACATTTCGCTTCGTGGGAGTCAACCCATCAGATTTGTTCCCTTTTCTCTATCTTTTTTTTTATTTGTTTTTTTCTTTTTTTTTTTGCAATTTATAATTTCCCACCTTGATTTCTACGTTGGATGACTCAATTACATTGAAGACAATGTAATATTTAAGTGTGGGGGAGTGGCACTTTGGTTAGGATTTTTAAAAAAAAAATTATGACCAGCTGTGTAACGGGTCTAAAAAAA
>NC_039362.1:179563516-179565735 GCF_003573695.1 Papaver somniferum | reverse complement strand
AAAAAAAAAAAAAAAAGATCAGCTGTATAGCGGGTCTTAAAAAAAATATTATTATCGTTATGGTTTTTAGGGTCATGACCAACTGTGTAGCGGGTCTTTTGTATGGTATTTTCTATGACCAGTTGTGTAGCGGGTCTCTCTCTGTTTATCTTATGATTTGACCAGCTGTGTAGCGGGTCTAAAAAAAACAAGAAAAAAAATGATATGACTAGCTGTGTAGCGGGTCTCTATATTCATATGACCAGCTGTGTAGCGGATCAATTTTTTGTTTTGCTCGAGGACTAATAAAATATAAGTGTGGGGTGCTGATAAGCACGAAAGGGCTACATTTTATACCCATATTTATATTAGCTAGGACTCAAGATTTTGATTAATGACACTATTTTAGTGCTTTTGCAGAAAGTACAAGTGAATTCGATCATCCAGCGAATAAACATCAAAATGTGAGACTTAATGGTGCAGCGAGTCGATGTCAGCATACTAATGCCACCTAAGATTGGTCAACAGTGACTTTATTATTGTTAGCATAAGAATGAAAGAATATCACCTCCATGACCACGTGCAAATGAAGAAAAAGTTAAGGTGGGACCCAACACATGCAAGAAAATATCATGCTTTCTAAATGAAATTCATATACTATGGAAAGTGGAGATTCGGTGATACTTTACAATGTCTCGTCATATTATGACACGCGGCACAACATCATTGGGTGAATTTATATTTTCATGACATGTGGCAGACTTTTATTGGGAGGTGATGTGGCGACGAAGAAGAAAAACGTGAATTCATTTGTGAGCTATATTTATGTGTTGTTTCAAAATATACTAGAGGGGGTGCCCGGCCACGGAGCGGGAAGAGAAACAGGAGAAGGATTTTGGAGTTTTTCTTCTCCATTTCTGCTTAGCTATTTGATTTTAATCTTTTTATGGTTTTTTGTGAAAGCCATGGCTAGCTAAAGCTATGTTAGGGTCTAGGTAGAACCCAATTTTATTATGAAAACTCTATATTTATATGCTTAATAATGAGTTGATTGATTAGTAGTTTTTCTTCATTTGGCTTGGTATTCTATTGTTGATGTGATTTTCTAGATTATTTATGCTTTTGAATTGATACTGCGTGCTTCGGTTAAATCCCTAGACGTGGTATGCAGGGATAGATAGGTAATGCTTTAGAATCACTACTCATGAAGCGAAGACAAATATAGCGGAGAAACAGTATTTGAAAAAGCATGGAATATACTTTTAAATATTAGTAGAGTTTGCATAATTAATTGGTGGAAACCGAAAATCCTAATAACCCACACTCGTTTTATTTATCTTTAAATTATTTATCATTTCATTTTGTTCGGAATTTCTAAAAATCCTTAAAACATTATCTTGTTGATTATTTAATTTTTGGTATTAGTTGGTAGAGTATTTCACACTCCCTGTGGGAACGAACTGCATATATATTACTATTGACCTGTGCGCTTGCGGATATAACTGGGTTTCATTTAATCATTAATTTTGGTTATCTAAAATCTATACCAAGTTTTTGGCGCCGCTGCCGGGGAGTGGTAGCAAAATACTCGCTAGTTGATATCATTGTATATAGCTTATTTTTAATTTTTGTAAATAATTTATTTTTATTGTTCTTTTAGTTCTTTTTACGCAGTTTGTTTGATTTTTTTTAGGTACTTTAGTCTGAAGTGCGGGCGAAAAGAAAGTATGCACTCGCAAGATATTTGCAAGAGCCACTTGGGAGATCCATTAGAGGTTTGCTTAGCTCATTTTGGGTATGATTTTGATGACGATAGTGTTATTTGTGAAGTCAATGCCTTGTTAGACTCCACACCGCTGTTAGACACTAATAAATGGAAATCCAAACTAGAACCTCTAGTTTTGTTCCAGTCTCGACTAGTTCCATCAGTCGAGAAAGTTTCGACCATGACCTTTAAGCCATTAAGTTCAGATTTTTTTTTCTTGATGATATTGATAATGAAACCGTTTTAGATGATAACGGGTCTATGAGTCATGATATTATTGCTCCATTTGAGCCAACATATGTTCGTGTGCCCTATTTTGCTCAACTGGAACCAATATCAGCCATAAAAGTTATTTCCGCTGATTTAGAACCTGATTTAGGGCGTGCACCTCAACTACAAGCTATTGAAAAATTTATACCTCTTTGTGTGAATGATTTACATATACTGACAATGCATGGATTGATTACTAAGGATT